>NC_025696.1:679433-736422 GCF_000633955.1 Camelina sativa | reverse complement strand
TGTTCTTCCACATTTAAAGATTTCACGGGTGAAACATATTTTTTACACGAAAAACACAGCTTTGAATAAATAAGTAAAAAAAAGTTAGTTAAATATTATGTTTGACACAAACAAATATTGGTTCTAGAATAATAATTTTACTTATAATGATTTTCTTTAAATCGATTTATCTTGCACATAGTGCGGGTTGTTACTTAGTTTTATATGAATGTCACTATCAATTTGTAATGGTATAAATCGACACTTTTGAAAGAGTACAAGTAGGAATGGCCTTTTTCCCATTTTTAAAGTATGACACATGTCTGTTCCATATTTAGAGGCTTTCATTAAGGCCCATTATTAGTTGGGTGTATAGTTAAAAACAGATCGAGGAGGAGGACTTGGTGCTGTGATTTGATTAGGGTTTAGAAAATGTGGGGGAACGCAGCGGCGAAGCCGGAATACGCAACACAAGGCATAGCCGTGTGGTGGGACATGAACGACTGTCCAATTCCCGAGGGTTATGATTCTCGTCGGGTTCGTCCGAGTTTAGAAGTGGCGTTCAAGAAACTAGGCTACTCTGGTCCTGTCACCATCACTGCCTATGGCGACCAAACACAAACCCCTGCTCACCTCCTGCGAGGGCTCTCTTCCACTGGGGTCTCTGTTGCGCATACCATGTCCGGTTAGTCCAATTGCTACTTATCGATCTCTGGAATTTAGGGTTTAAAATTTCAACTATGTATGCCCTATAGTTAAAAAATTTCAACTGTTGCTTTTTGAAACAGAGAGCACATGCTCAAGCATGTTTTCTGATATGGTGATATGGCGAGGTCATCGTCCTCCTCCGGCTACAATGATGCTCATATCCAATCAGGTGGCAGATGTCTTCTCTTGGGATCTGGCCAGGCTACAACAACACACCAAATACAACCTCTTTCTGGCTTATTCAGTTACTCCTCATGTATGGTCAGTCCTGCCCTCTTCTGCAGAGTGGCTCTGGAAAGAATTACTAATGTCCTCCGCGGATGAAAAAGTTATCTCCAGACAATTACCTGCAGCCGACTTTTATTGCAAGTCGTGCGATTACCAGGACGAAGGCGTGGCGAAATTCCGGAAGCACCTTTCGAGTAGAGATCATGCAGTGACGGTAAGCATCCTCTCTCTCTCTCTCTCTCTCTCTCTCTCTCTGCAGTGTATCATCTTTATTTAGCTGTTTTTGAGCTGCTAACAAACAACCTATTGTTAATCTTTTTATTCCACTCTTTGTCAAAGCAGGAGATTGGAAACCCTTGTGATTCGCAACTTGACCCTATAACGAGGATGTGGGGAAGGAACTACCAGGCCAAGCCTGAACACGCGACAGCTAAAAATATCGGTTTGGTGGGATATGAAAGACTGTCCGATTCCCGAGGGTTATGATGCTCGCCGGGTCCGTCCGAGTTTAGAAGGCGCGTTCAAGAAACTAGGCTACTCTGGTCCTGTCTCCATCAGTGCATATGGCGACCAAAGACGAACCCCTGATCACCTCCTGCGTGGGCTCTCTTCCACTGGGGTCGATGTTGCACATACCATGCCCGATGTTACATTCACGCGCATGTATTCGGATTTGGATAAATGGCAATATCGTAATCCTCCTCCGGCTACAATGATGCTCATATCCGATACTACGGACTACTTATCAAGACCTCTTGCCTTTCGTCAACAACTGACGAAATACAACCTTTTTCTGGCTTATTCATATAGGCCTTATAAAATGTCAATCCTGGTCACCTCTGCAGAGTGGCTCTGGGACAGCTTACTGGCAGGTATGTTTGTTTGTCCTGTCCTCTCATCATCATCCTCCAGTTACTTACTTGCTGAAAGCAAACCTGATTTTAATTATTCCTGTTTCTGAGCTCTAGTTCGTTTTGTTTTTTTCTTCTTTAGACACAGTTTCAGAGACAAGAACACACTTTCTTCAGAGGTGCAGTGAAGAGGGCGAAGAATCTACCGGAATGTTTTATTGCAAATTGTGCGATGATTGTGATTGCAAAAACCTTGATGATTTCAGGAAGCATCTCTCAAGTAAAGAACATGCACTCGAAGTAAGCATCTTTCTCTCTACTTATATCTAGTCAATACATTGTTTCATTGTCTACTAACCATTTGTGCAACAACCTGTTTAACCTTTTCCACTCGTTGTCTAAGCAGGAGCGTATATTTATTGAGTCTAAGCAATTATCCGAGTTCGAGGAACAACTATCCCGAGAGGCAAGTTTTCTTAATGTTAATAATAGATTTTCTACAGAGAGTAAAATGCATGTATAGATTTATCCGATTTCTCTCGTATAACATTAATAAGGGGACACCTAAATCTGATATAGAAAGCGTAAAATTTGTTTACTTTTGACTTTTGAGTTTTGCTTAAAGGCTTTTGAGTAACTCACCACAATTTTATGTTTCATATATATATATATATATATATATATATATATATATCTTGTAGGCAGATCTAGACTATTTTACAAAGAGCAAACGTTTGAGGAAAACATTTTAGATGGGCTTTCGTTTTCATAATCATTTACTTCTTGCCAATCGTGGAGTTCGACGTAAATCTCAAACCTGCAATAAAGAGTACTGGAATGACCACCGGGCAACCATATGGCTGAGACGAGTGTGAGACATGATCAGCCGCCTGCATCGAGAGTGGGCAATGAATTCGGTTGTGTTTTCCTTCTCATGGAAGCTGTTATGTTTCGTTTTTTCTCTTTGTATCATTTCGTCGGTTTGAACTATTTATTTTCCATCTCGGTTTGTTTGTTTATAACAATTAAGTTAAAATTCTATTAATTAACGAGCGAATGTAATCTCTATATATTAATTACGAAGTGCCGATCGAATATATAATATTACTTGATGTACCAATCAAGTAATTAATGTTCCTTTGAATGTAAAGCTTGTCAATATACTCTATGATAGGTCGCGATGCTTCCATGTACCTCCTCATGTTCTTCTCAACAGATTGATCTGTTTCATTGAGCCGTAACAAAAGCTGATCCCTCGTCGGAAGTGTATACATCCCTGCATAAACCGCTGTTCTAACGGTCCATGTATGAAACGGTGCGCATACTTCCGTGTACGCTGTTGTCGCAGCGTCTTTCAACGAATAGTCATCTGCGATCAAGAATTGTTCAAAGATGGCTCGGATCAGATCTAAGCCTTGTCTGACTCGTCGTAGATTACGCGAATGGCTTCCCGGTGTTTTGACCGTTTCTTTCTCCACGTCTAGATCAAGAATGTTCTGTAACGTGTCGAACGTTTTTGACGCCTCCTCCAAATCCTTAACCTTGGCTACGTACTCCATCTCCGCAAATTTGAAAGCAAATCCAAGGCAATTGAAGAGGACAGGAACATGACTACACGCACTACAAAAATCATCAAGCCTCATCAATCCATCTTCTTCTTCGGTCATCTCAGATCTTCGCGGTTTCAGCAGATCCGCGAGATCCTCGAAGGCCTCTGTGATTACGGACAAAGGCGTGTTGACTCTGGCTGGCGTGGTACACACGGCATCTTCAAACATGTCTTCTTCCTCCTCCTCCTCCTCTTCTTCTTCTTCTTCTTCTTCTTCTTCTTCTTCTTCTTCTTCTTCTTCTTCTTCTTCTTCTTCCATTGCTTTCTTTCTCTCCTCGTCTTTCTTATAAAGCTTCGCCACGATTGCTGGACTTTCTTGAAAACTCTCTTGATTGTGATGGGTCAGAGGAGAAACTTATTTACGAAGAAATTGGTAAAGACGTGTTGTTGTGATTTTGAAAGAAACGTAAAGACTTGCGACTTTTTGTTTTGGAACGTACGTATATGACTTTTCGCAATATTTACGGGTCCACCAATAAATTATTGTGGGGATTTTTAACTATATATAAAGAATGGTTAATTAATGGCTATAAATGTTTGCAGCTATTTTTGTGAAATAAATAAGATCATATTTTGCGTGATCTAAAGTAATTTTACAAATATTGAGATTCGGAATGTAATAAAATCTTGTACACGTGTTTTTTAATTATTAAATAAAATCCACAAATCATTAAATTGTTAAACTAGAAATGATATTTAGAAACGAAAAAAACTTAGAGGGGGTATTGGATTAGCATTTTGAGATATTTGGTGGATTTTAGTTGTTTGAGAGACTTTAAAAGAAATCTAACGATTTAATGGAATTTTAGAAGATTTTTTAGATTTAATAATTAAATATTAGTAATAATTCTATGAGATTTGTTAGGAGATTTTGGAGTATTTGTTATGGGTCAAAGAGATTTTTGGAATCGTTTACCTCCACAACATTCTTTATTCACTTTTTGATGGCTCTCTTTTATGAGTTGTTCTTTACGCCGCAGATTCAAAAACCGAAGAGGGATAAAAAATAATAACAAGTGTTTAGATTTGAGTATGAGGGAGGAAACATGATGATTACATCCACCAGTTAAATCCCAGTCACCAAGCATATAGAAATCTTTCGGCTATAGCCATTGTTCTATATAAGATAAGACCTAATGATCTAAACACACTTTAAATTTCTAATCACACAACAACGATTAACGATTTTGACTCTTTTATGTTTTGAATAATATAAAATGTTTCAAAAAAATTCCCCAGGTTAAGAGATTCATTGTTCTTAAGGGAGATGCAATTAAGAGCGAGAGTATGATATTTGGAGAAGAAGTGTGAAAGATATACAATTGATTGAATAATCCAAATCTGGGTTCAATATGAAACTGAAAAGAGAATCCCTCCTCCATAGAAGCTTTATTCTCGTAAAGTGAAGAACAACAAAAAGAAATTGGATTTTTTCATTTTTTTTTTTGACGAAAGGAACATGAGAGTATTTGTTAAATCCTTCAAAATAACACTTTGAGAGGTGAGATTTGTTCATTCCTAATTTTCAAGTAAAAATGCATCCAAAATCTCTCAAAATCAGTTTTTAGTAGTATTTTAAAAAGTACTTGTTAAGTTTGAATAACAATAGATTTGATATGATTTTTACAAATCATTGATTGAATAACAATAGAATGTAAATTATTTTGAATGATTTTATGTAAATTCCAAATTGAATAACATGGTATTTGAGGAGATTTTAAGTAGTTTTTGGATTATAGATTTTAGCTTTTAGATTTTTGTTTTTTGTTTTTGGATTTTACAAAAATAAACAAAATAAATAAATTAAAAAATGAAATAAAAATTTTCATAGAAGAAATCTCAAAAACTCATTGAAATGAGATTTTGGATTTCATTAACAAACTGTTAGAATCTAGATTCCCAATGTTAACAAATATATATATATATATATATATATATATATATATATGATTATGGGAATCCACTAACATTTAATTATCGTTATATTTTTGCAAAATTCTTTGAAAAGATTACTTAATTGAATTACTAATTTTTATATACATCAACAATTTACATCAGTGATTAAACAAACATTAATTATTTCTTACTTATTGGCCTTTGTTTCCCATAATGACTCGATTTGTTGGTGATCAGTTGTTATACACACAACCGCGGGACAATATTTTTAATTTTAAAATTTATATTGTATTTATTTGTTAGTTTATTATTGTTTTATTAATTTTAAAAATATGAATTACAGGTATTTGATATAAGTATTTAAAATATAGGATTTTTGTAGTGTTTTCAAGGTTTTAACTCGTGTGGTATATGTATAGTCTAATAATACATTTATTTACTGCTACATATCTAAAAGTGTTAAAAAAAAACAATTCTACTTAACTCCCTATATGAGATTAATGCCAACCCGTCTCACCAAAATCAAAATAAGTTTTTGCGTAAAAAAATAATCAAAATAAGTTTTTTTTATCAAGTTTAATTATGTTAATTGTTTTAGCAAATTAGCATATTTTTATAGTTTATAAATTTCCATATCAATATATATAGTTTATGATAATTAATAGAATTTTAATTTTTTTTGGTAATTCCTCAAAAAATAAAAATAAAACCAAATTATATGGGGGGTTTTCAACATATTTAATGTGATATTTTATTATTGGATTTTCGGTTTAGAAAATTTATTAATGTTAATATAGTTATGAATATTGTAAACTTTTTTTTATGGAAAATCTGTTGTATATCATTTAAATTTGAGAGATTCTAGCATCGATAAAAATAGTTTTGGAGATTTAATGGGTTAAAGCTTTAATGGGTAGATTTGTTTTTGGAAAAATCGGAATGTATAGATGTTGTTAAAACTTTATGGCAATAAATGTAACAAATGTTGTTCAATTTAAGAAAGTTTAGTATTTGAGTTTCTCTGCAATGTTATTTATGGAATTGTTTTAGGGGTTAATGTTGTAAAAAAAATTAAATAAGTAAAACTTAAAGGGCATAAACCAAAATGTACTTCAAAAATGTTAATATAGATTGTATAAACCAATTAAATTTCAGTAGAATTTTTGTGATATATATATATATATATAAGTCCTTTGACATGTGTTATTTGGTTATGTAACTATCACCTGCCTCATTTTGAATTTGAAAATTAAGCAACCAAAGTTTTGCATTAAAGATATATATGATTGATATATATATGTATATACTGTATATAATAGTTTTCATAATTTTGAGTTCTTAAAATGGTATATTCTATAAAAGAACAAATGTAGTTTACATTTTTTTCTTTTCTAAGAAGAGTCAGTTATGAAGTTGTTTGATTTTTCACCACGTTCTAAACACATGTGAATTGTTATTGTACCATTAAGTTTATGTTTTCAAAAGAGGTGTTTCATTAGTTTCTAACTTAAAATAAATTTAACATATTCACAACAACAAAACTTCTATGTTCATATCCAACGAATTCTAGCAATAAGACCAACTATCAGTCTAATAATATATTTATATAGAGTCAATTATAACCTTTAACATGTATATTTCATAAATTGAGCAATAAATCTTATAATCATAACTTCAACACACATGTCATCTTAACCATTAAAAACTACACCTATTTTTAATATACCTTGGTTATGAAATTCAAAATGATTTAACAAACAAACTCTAAACATCAATATTTTTTTCCCAATCGATGAACTCTTCCATATTCTCTAAATACATAAGAAAATTTTAAGTTGTTATTTGTTAATTTATGCTACAAATCTATATATAAATAAGAAAAACAGTCATAATATTATTTTTGGTCACCTTTTGGCTCTTATATCATAACTAGTTATAACCAAAATACATAACTTGAATTAGTTTGAGTAATAAAGTAACCTTACCAAGTTAATTTGCACACACTTTGTACTTCACTATAAATCCATAATCTCTTGGAAGAGATGCATGACTGTCTCTTCAAGAATGCAAAAGTGTGATAATCTCCATGTTTGCTATCTCTTGTTTTCCTTCTCGGTTTCAGATTGGGCTGATGATAATGATTCACAGTGATGACAAAGGCGTGGTGCTTCCTCCTAAGATTTCACCTGTTCAAGTTGTCGTGATTCCAGCGACCTGCCAAGGAGTTGATGCCGAAAGGATATCTGATGCTTGTGCTGATACTGCCTCCATCTTGGAAAGATCAAGCTTCTGTGTTGAAGTGGATCAACGTGGGGACGTTCCTCTCTCTATCAAGTACACACAGTGGGAGCGGGAAGGAGTTCCACTATGTATTCGGATCCAACTTGCAGAGTTGGACAACTATAAGGTAACTTCTTCTTATATTCTTGAAATCCTCATTCATATGGTTTTCGAGCATTGTGCATCTACTGACAAGTATTATTTTTCTTTACTTAGCTTTTAGATTTTTGTCTTTGGATTTACAAAAATAAACAAAATAAATAAATTAAAAAATGAAATAAAAAATTCAATGAAGAAATCTCAAAAACTCATTGAAATGAGATGTTGGATTTCATTAACAAACTGTTAGAATCTAGATTCCCAATGTTAACAATGCATAACAAATATGTGATTATGGGAATCCACTAAGATTTAATTATCGTTATATTTTTGCATAATTCTTTTAAAATATTACTTAATTGAATTATTAATTTTTATATACATTAACAATGTACATTTTACATTAGTGATCAAACAAACATTAATTATTTCTTACTTATTCGCCTTTGTTTTCTGACTCGATTTCTTGGTGATCAGTTGTTACTTAACAAAAGTTATTATAGAGTATACACACAATTGTATAAACCAATTAAATTTCAGTAGAATTTTTATGATGTATATATATATATATATTCAAGTCCTTTGACATGTGTTATTGGGTTATGTAACTATCATCTGCCTCATTTTGAATTTGAAAATTAAGCAACCAAAGTTTTGCATTAAAGATATATATATGATTGATATATATATATATATATAATAGTTTTCATAATTTTGAATTTTAAAACTGTTATACTCTATAAAAGAACAAATCTAGTTTTTGTTTTTCTGTAAGAAGTGTCAATCATGAAGTTGTTTGTTTTTTTTCACCATGTTCTAAACACATGTAGAGTTGTTATGGTAAAATTAAGTTTATGTTTTCAAAAGAAAGTGTTTCATTGGTTTCTAACTTAAAATAAATTAACATTTTCACCAAAACAAAACTTGGATGTTCATATTTAACCAATTCTAGCAATAAGACCAACTATCAGTCTAACATGTATATTCATATAGAGTCAATTATACTCTTCAACATGTATATTTCATAAATTGAGCAATTTCAAAGAAGAGTATTCTTATAATCATAACTTCAACACACATGTCATCTTAACCATAAAAACTATACCTAATTTTAATATACAACGGTTATGAAATTTAAAATGATTTAACAAACAAACTCTAAACATCAATATTTTCTTCCCAATCAATGAACTCTTCCATATTCTCTAAATACATAAGAAAATTTTAAGTTGTTGTTTCTTAATTTATGCTACAAATCTATATATAAATAAGAAAAATAGTCATAATAGTATTTTTGGTCACCTTTTGGCTCTTATATCATAACTAGTTATAACCAAAATATATAACTTGAATTAGTTTGAGTAATAACTTTTTTATATAAGATTTTATGTTTGATATTTTGACAAAAAAATTCTCAAAGTTTTGAAATCTACAAATAAGACCTCCAAAATTAAAAAAAATTAAAAAAATTGCACAAGGTCAAGTAAATGCTTCACGCCAATTGTTGTATTGAACTTGGGATTAAGTCCGTAGATTGAAGCCGAAAACCATTTTCCACAAGTTAAGTTCAGTGAAGCTGCGTCCGTTTAGAATAATGCTACGAACATTTGCTAGCCGGGCAAACTGCAGTCTGGGATTGGTAAGATAGAGAGAATAATGATCACCACTTTTTATATCCAAACCAACAAACCAACGTTCTCTCCTTGCCAAAAGTTGGTAAAATGTATCCGGGAAGATGTAGCAGTATTGACGGAGCTAAATCACCAAACATGAATCGTCAGAGCTTGAGCGGCTTCCACCCACTGACTGATGCTGTTGAGATTTTCAGTCAGAATGACCTTTGAATTGTCTTCGGTGGTTCTGAAAGAAATATTGTAGATCCACTAGTGTGGTTGAGTGCTAACCAAAAGCAACAAGAAGAAATCTGAAGATGTGGTAGAAGAGGAAGCAAGAGGCAAATGTTCATAAAATACATATATATATATATATATATATATATATATATATATATACTAGGTACAGTCTTGTGCGTTGCATGTGCGTTGCAAGGTTGGTTGTTTGTTGGTTTTTAACATTTTTGTTTTTATAAATTGAATTGTTTTATCTCATTTATTTTTTTGTTTTTCTTATTTGAAAATGGACATTTCCTTTTATTATATATTTTGTTTATGTGTTTTTGTATTTTTGGAATTTATATTTTTTATTACCTTTTGTTTTAAATATATGTAAATATATTTGCTCATCCTTTTTTAAATGATCAAAAAAGTAAAAAACAGTCTCGTAATTTAAAATAATTTTATTATTCATGATTGTTTTTTAGATTAAAAATATATTAAAGTTTATACTATTTCTATTCTACAATTAGGACTTGTTGTTTTGTGATGTAATTAGATTCATGATGAAATTTATGGTGTAAAATCTGTAAAATTTGATTAATATTATATTTTAAAAATGTTTTTGTTGAAGTAGTTACTAGTTATTATTGATAAATGCTTGCCAATATTCACATCATATCACTACTACACCTACAAATCTACTTACTACACCATTATAAATTAAACACATTATCTTTTGAATTACAAGCTAAGTCCATCCTCCATTTAGTTGAATATATGGTAGTCATTCTCTTTTTATAATAATAAAATATAATTATCTATATATATAATTTTGGGAATTGACCATTATAAAATATACTTTTATTATGTGGTTGAAAAAATATGTATTTTGATGTCATTCATTCTTCTTATTTGTTCTGCAAAGAAATTAACAAAATGATCATAAATCAATCTTTATAAAAATACGCATTACATATGATTTCGCATGATTTCGTCATTACTGAAAGCTACAAGTAATAAAATATGGGTTCAAATGATTTTGATAAGATTAACGATCATATCCTCCTTATTCGTTCGCTTTGTTTCATATCCTTCTTCACAACCTGGAGATGGAATAATCCAATGCATCTACCAAGAAATCTGTCGGTACATACAAAAAACACAATTCATTATATTATACATCTTGTTTTACAACAAACAATGATTTTAAGCAATATTATACGAATTTTTACCTGCATCGTCTTTAGTGAAACACATTGGTGGCTTTATCCTGAAAACGTTCCCATGAAGTCCTCCTTTTCCAACGAGAATGCCAAGTTCTTCATAAAGAGAAAGGAGAAAAACATTTTGGTTGACCAAATTAATTCATGCTTTAATACTTGTAAAATAGATGCATTTGGCTTTAATGTTGTTTACCTCTAAGTTGCTCAAACAAGACAGCTGTTTCAGCCTTGGCTGGTGTTTTGTCTTTCTGGTCACTCACAAGCTCGATCCCAACCATTAGTCCTCTTCCTCTCACATCTCCAATGACTGAAGCCAAACAGACGAGGTTGTAAGTAAAAACTGAGTAATGATCTGAAAAAAAAAAAAGCTCAAAAGATTGTTCTGGTACTTACTATCATGTCTTTTCTGCAGATCTTTCAAACGTTGAATAAGGTGTGAACCAACTTCAGCACAATGTGCTTGGCGTTTCTCCTTATCAATAACGTTTAGAACAGCAAGTCCACCAGCTGAACAAACCGGGTTTCCACCGAATGTGTTGAACAGAATCTTGCTAGCTAAAACACTCGCAATTTCTGGTGTAGTCACCACAGCTCCTAATGGCAATCCATTTCCAATTCCCTGTGAATATAACCCGTGCCAGTTATTAGTAGACTACATCTGCTTGTTTAAGTAAATAACAATATATGTAGTCAAAGATTGGATAACAGAGCAAACGGTAAAGAACAGAGTAAATGATAACAACTTCCTTTGACAAACCTTTGCCATAGTGACTATGTCCGGAACCACATCTTGAGTCTGGAAACCCCAATAATGACTTCCTGTTCGGCCAAATCCAGTCTGGACTTCATCGGCAATGCATACACCACCAGCGTTGCGTACAATTTCATAAACCGATTTCAAGTAACCAGGAGCCAATTCTACCGCTCCTCCGACCCCCTGAAGTAAAAATGATAATGGCATGGTGAATATATTATGCTCAAGCTAGTGCTAAATTTCACTTGATGGTTTGTTTTAAACAAACACCTGTATAGTTTCTGCGATAAATCCAGCTACTTTCCCAGAGGTACCATACTCGATGTGGTCTTTCACATCTTTAGCATAAAGAGAACCATCAGAGCCAAATACTCCACGGTATGGATCTGGATTTACAACATGATGTATTTCCCCCTGCATAATAACAGAATTGGCAAAATAATGTTACAAAAACATTATCACAGAAAACTACATTGCAGAGACTTTGATTCCGATGGGTCTAACTCTAAGACGTGGGTAAAAGGTGAAGTCAAATACTCTGCTTGAAATTTCAGAAAACGATATGGTCACTCAAGAGCAGAGACTCTAAATTGAATGCTAGAGATCATGTCTCTATTTGGTGCGCATGAGCTATAACAAGGAATCAAGTCGAATGTTTTCTGTAGATGAAAGTTTTGGGGAGAAACCTGTGGTAATGGGTACTTCCATGTGTTAAGAGCTGTTAGTCCAATAGTATTAGAACTTCCACCATGATAAGCATTTCTCAACGAAATCATCTCAAGGCTACCAGTGTAAAGCCTAGCCATCATCATTGCTAGCTCATTAGCTTCTGAGCCAGAATTCACAAAGTACACAACCTGCATCCAAAATCGTGAAGCTTGCTGAATTCTCGAAAAAAAACCAACAACAGAAACCTAACTTAAATCATTGTTCTCGACTTGCTTCAGACTTCATCAAAATAAATCTCAAATACCTTGAGATTTCCAGGCATCTTAGCAGCTAATGCTTCAGCGAAATCGCCAATGGCATGATGCAGGTATATGGTCGTAGCGTGCTGAAGCAGCTTGCTCTGTTCCATAATAGCATTTAGAATATCAGGATGGCAATGACCACATGAGACAGTGACTATTCCAGCAAATGCATCCAGATATCGCCTACCACTCTCATCAAACAAGTATTGCATCTTCCCTTCAACAATGTTAAGCTGCAAGATAGAAATCAGTATTATCAGATCCAAAGGTCACAGCAATAAAGATCAAATCTATTGTTATGGTTTGAACTCAAATAACTCTAGCTGCATCAGCGGATACACAGGCAGAGTTAAACTGATCAAATCCCACACATCATTGACGATTAGAACAAGCAGAACCCTAACAAAATTGATCATAACTAACTTATGCTACAGTCCTGAGCTTATGAATTCGAAAACCCCCAAATCAGAGATATCCGATTGCGTCGTGATCACAATCACGATCGTCAAAAGTCAAACCAACAAAATCAAATTTCAATCCGATATCAGCAGAATGACGAACGTACAGGCTTTTGGTAGAAGTGGAAAAGAGAAGGTCCGAGAAACTTCTTCCGTTTCTGGAAAACTTCATCGGCGGAAGGACCATTATACGGACGCGGCTGGTGATCGAACGGCGGAATCTGCGGCGTAGAAGTTGAGAAATCAGCACGGAGTAAGGAAAGAGCACGGCGATGATGATGAACACCGGAAGAACTCGTAGCTCTATCTATGGCTCTCTTCAGGAGTCGTTGACACTGTATCGCCATTTTTTTTTTGTACGGAATGATGATTAGAGAGATAATGACAAGCTGAGCAACAAATCGTTTATATACAACTGCCGTTAAGATTAATAGTGAAGTTAATGGAGTGATTGTGGAAGGAATCCAAAGATTTTACGACACGATGACGTGTCGTTAGGAATATTGGAAAAAAGATTCCATGTGAATTAAAATTGCTAATTCAAGCACTAATATGACAAATCACCATATCTTTTGTGACGTGTCACTGACTAGAGGCGGAGTATCCAATATTATCCTCGAAAATTATTTAATCTAAATTTTTTTTGGGGGTTTATATGAAAAAAAGAAAAAAAAACTTTATATATTTGTATATGGTATTAGAAAAAGATTGATTAACAAGTCGTAGATCAAATCTATAAATACTACTAATGTTTAAAGGTTACGTCTTTTTATCTATAATGTTGTTTTTTTTTTTTACCTAAGACTCGTATACCTATTTATTTTGTTTGTTAATTAAATCATAAACTGAAATATGGAAGAGTTAGATAAAACGTGACTATATATCACAAATGCAACGCAAACCATGTTGTTAAATGCTAATAGAGCTGTCATCAAAAACAACCAACGCATATTAATTAGTATCGACAAAACGTTAATTTGTTTACATATTATAACCCCACTCGTGCAATAGCCATAACGCATAAGGTATTAAATCCAATATTTTCAATATTATTATGGTATAATTCCATTTGGAGAAAAATATCAGGATAAATGTTGTCGCAAATAAAATATTCTTATTCAAAGATTTTACAAGAGTAATATTTATATCACAGGTTACATGCAATAATATAATTGAAGATAGAAATCTAATTCAATATCCTGAAGGGTACCCTCCTTTTCTTGGATCACTTACTGCCACAAGCTTACTCCTACCACCAGAACTTTTATCGGGTTCTTGAACCACTATTAACTGAGATATCGTTCCTCCTGCGAATGGCGCTAGGACATGACCTTTCTTCTCCAACTCAAGTCTTGTCTCTTTGGGAATCTTGAAATGGTCATTATACACTGTTGTCCAATTCTCATACTGAACTCTGTTCGGAATCAGCTGTAAATTAATGAAGTTACTAAGGTAAGCATTAGTTATGAACAAAGAACAATAAAGTTTCTCATTTTGGGCAGAAGAGTAAAAAAAACCTGGTGGTAGATTCTTGGAGCCGCAACGGAAGAGAGAGGATCCATGTTGTGGACGAAATGATTCAAGAAAACTTCTGTTGTGCCGGCAATGATGTACATTCCTCCACTAGCACCCAATGCGGCTTTTACTTTACCGTCCTGTGCACACCAACGCAGAAAAAAAAACAAAAAATCCATCGTTTAGATAGAACCCAAATACAGAGTTACTTGTACCACAAGAACTAGGGTTTTTTTTCTTCTTCTTGCCTTGAGTACAATGGTGGGAGTCATAGAGGACAAAGGTCGTTTTCCGGGACGGATGAAGTTAGCCGGTGCCGGTGGCGGCACATCTAGATCACCTCCGGATTTCATGGGGATCGAGAAATCATCCATTTCATTGTTTAGAACCATTCCGGTGCTCGGAGACATCATGTGTGCCCCGAAATATCCGTTGATTGTACTAGTCATTGAAACAACATTTCTCTCCGAATCCATTACCGATAAATGGCTCGTGCCATGATCATTGATCTGATTCCATCTAACAATTCCAGAAATAAAATTTGATGAAACACCCTAACACAGTAGAAAGAAATCTATAACTTATTGAGAAAAAAACCTTACTTGCCACCGTAATTTTTAGGATCAAAGGTTTTCTTGTCGTTAATCTTTCTCTTCAACTTTTGTGCAAACTTTGGAGATAACATATCTTTAACAACCTTACTAACATTGGGGACGAAATCTGGATCCCCGAGGTTCATCCTAACCGCGAATGCATGTTTGAGAGCCTCCACTAGTCGATGAACACCAAGTGGGCCAGAAACACCCGATGGAACACCATATTGAGCAAGAATATTCAAAATCTACCAAACAAGAAACTCGCCATATAAATATAGGTTTCATATGAAATGTGAAATTTTCGCCAAACAAAAACAAAACTTGACTTACAAGGACCATTGCAGCGCCACCGGATGATGGAGGAGGCATACCGAGTAGACGGTAACCAAGAACGTCCGCAGATAATGGTTCTGTAACCTTCACTTTATAATTCTGCAAATCTTTCATAGTTATTATCCCACCGGCTTTTTGTATATCACTTACAAGGTAAGCCCCAACCGTGCCATTGTAAAACGCTTTTGGACCGTGTTCAGCGATTTGGCTCAGTGTAAAAGCCATCTTTGGGTTACGGCAAATAGTCCCTGGTTTCTTGAGCTCTCCGTTTGAAACATATACCTCAGAGAGACCTTTGTCCGTTAAGATATCGCTTCTAGTCGCGTTCATCTGCATATAGAGATATTTTGAAATCTTGAATCCATGAGCTGCAAGTTTCTTTGCAGGACTCACTAACCGCTTCCACGATAGTTTCCCATGTTCTTTCCAAGCCGTGAATAGACCCGCGACTTCCCCGGGAACACCTACTGACAAGGCTCCTTTCTTCTTTTTGTCAGGATTATCACCATACATATTCTAAATATCGAGATAAACAACCAATCAATAACGTACGTTTTACATTCAGAAACGTTACTAAAACTTATATTTAAAGAGAAATAAAAAACCATTATTAGTAAAAACGTTAATTACCTCAGTGGCGCTTAGAGGAGCGGTTTCTCTAGAGTCATAAGCAATTTCCTTGCCATTAGCAAGCTTAATAACTGCAAACGCTCCACCACCAATACCGCTAGACGCTGCACTCACGACGCCCAAACAAAGAGCAGCAGCGACCGACGCATCAATCGCGTTTCCTCCTTGACGAAGAACATTCCTCCCGATTTTAGAACACCGCCTGTCGTCCGTCGCAACCGCACCGTGACGCGTAACAATGTTTCGCGGTTTCTTGTGACCCGCCGAAGCGTTTTGCAGAAACACGATTATAAGAAAAGCGATCGTCGCAGTACGAATGAAAGACATTGCTACAATAGATGGAGAACCAAACCAGAGATTAATTAATCACAGAACGTAACTTGAATGTTACAATTCATCTGAATGTTACAATATGACTGCGTTAGAAAGAAAAAAACAAAATAACATACAATTCATCATGTGGATGTCTCTCTCTGTCTTAGAACCTCTCCTGTCCTTCCTCTTCGTCCTAATGGAGGAGAAGCATTTGTTGAGACGAGTATTTATTGTAGTCTGGCGGTCAAAGCTTCCTTCTGAGCTTATCGGGAAGGTAATGAAAGTAAAACCCTGTCAAAATGAGTTGCATCTCCCTAAAATATAGTATTTCCTTTTTTCTTTGGTCAACGTTCTAAATGTTTTTTTTTTTTTGTAACGTGTTAATAATTAGTTATGTTTTAAGAAATCTTATCTTATAGAGATCAATTTGAATAACAAAGGGAAGTTATTACGAGATCAATTTTACTGCTAGGGGATAATTTCCACCTATATATAGAGAGTTTTAAGATCTTTTACAATAATTTATACAAGATATAGAATCAATTCGTCCGAACAAAAATATTTCTTTCCCCCTATTCAAGTTGTTACAGTCAGTTGACCAAATTTACATTACTTAATTAGTTAAGATAATCGACTAATATCTACAAAAAGTTTCACTTAATTATCAAAACCAAATCTGAAAAAAATAACTAGTTACTTTTAATTCTACAAATATATTTGGTGAATCTACGTTAGAATTTTTTTTTTTTTTTAACATACATTATGTTGGTTTTGAATTTGGGGAAGGAGTAAGTAAACCAATGACATCGCTATTATACCAAACTCTAAACTCAAAAATCATAACATAATTCGCCCAAATAAGTTATTCTATATGGCAGGTTGGTAATGATTTTTGACAGTATAATTTATATTATTATTAAAATAAAAAAGATTGATATAATTTGATGTTCATCCAAAGGCCAAAAGCTCGATGCAGTGAGCTAATAAAACAATTGGAAAAAAATGAAATCTCGATCTCAATATCCTGAAGGGAACCCTCCTTTTCTTGGATCACTTACTGCCACAAGCTCACTCCTTCCGCCCGAGTTTCCACCGGATTCTTGAACTATGAACTGAACAATCGTCCCTCCGGCCACGGGGGTTAGGACATGACCTTTCTTCTCCAACACAACTCTTGTCGCTTTAGGAATCTCGAAATGATCATTGAATACTGTGGTCCAATTCTCATACGAAATTCTGTTTGGTATTAGCTGAAAATGACATTACCAATAGCAAAATTTAGTAGCCAATTAAGCACAGAACAACGTAAGTTTCTATTTTCGGTAAAAAAAAAATTAAAATGCAACAAAACCTGATGGTAGATTCTTGGAGCTAAGACTGAAGAAAGTGGATCCATCTTGAGGAAGAAATGATTCAAGTAAACTTCCGTTGTCCCAGCAATGATGTTCGCTCCTCCGCTCGCACCCACTGCGGCTTTCACCTTACCGTCCTACGTATGACATAGTGGAGAGAAACTATCTTTTAGAACCCTAGTTAAAAGTTTCGTACAGCACAAGTAATAGTTTTATTTCCCTTACCTTGAGTACAATGGTGGGTGACATAGAGGACAAAGGTCGTTTTCCCGGACGGATGAAGTTAGCTGGTGCTGGTGGTGGAACATCTAAGTTACCGTTAGATTTCATCGGGATTGAGAAATCGTCCATTTCGTTGTTCAAAACAATTCCTGTGCTCGGAGATAGCATCACTGCCCCAAAGTAACCATTTATTGTACTAGTCATTGACACAGCATTCCTCTCGCGATCTATGATGGATAAATGGCTTGTACCGTGGTCGTCAATCTGATTCCACCTAAGAATCGGAGAAAGAAAGATCTATAAATCAAAAAGTTAATTAAGAAGGAACTTGTGGGCTTTTAACAATATATTTAAAACTTACTTGCCGCCGTAAAATTTAGGATCAAAGGTTTTTAGGTCGTTTATCTTGCTCTTCAAGTCTTGTGCAAACTTTGGAGACAACATATCTGAAACAACCTTAGTAACATCAGTGAAATCTGGATCACCGAGGTTCATTCTTACTGCGAATGCGTGTTTCAGAGCCTCGATTAGTCGATGAACACCAAGAGGGCCTGAAACACCCGATGGAATCCCATATTGAGCAAGAATGTTCAGAACCTACAACATACAAATATAAGACACTCCGTAAAACCCTTATAGTGATTAGTGAACATAAGTTTGATAAGATGTCAAATTGCTGCCAAAAAAAAAGAGAGACTTACAAGCATCATTGCAGCACCACCGGATGAAGGAGGAGGCATACCGAGTAGTCGGTATCCGAGAATGTCTGTGGACAACGGTTCCTTGACCTTTACTCTATAACTTTGCAGATCTTTCAAAGTTATTATCCCTCCAGATTTACGAATATCCCTCGCTAGGTTAACCCCAACGGTGCCATTGTAAAATGCTTTTGGACCGTACTCCCCAATTTGCCTCAGAGTTAACGCCAATTTTGGGTTACGGCAAATAGTCCCTGGTTTCTTGAGCTCTCCATTTGTAACAAATAGCTCCGAGAGACCTTTGTCTGCTAAGATGTCGGTTCTGGTCGCGTTCATCTGCATATAAAGATACTTTGAAATCTTGAATCCTTCTGCAAGTTTCTCTGCAGGACTCACTAAACGCTTCCACGGTAGCTTTCCATGTTGTTTCCAAGCCGTGAATAGACCAGCGACTTCCCCGGGAACTCCTACTGATAGGGCTCCTTTCTTCTTTAGCTCAGGATTAGCTCCATACATATTCTGCGTCAAGTGAGAACAACCTAATAAGTGTCTTTGATAGGAAAACATGCAAGAAAAAGGCTTATTTAAGCTCTGGAGAATTTTTTAAAAACCCACTTTTTAATAGGATAAAATGTTGAAAACGTTCAAGCTCAAGACCACGTTCAAAATGCTTATTTCAATGAGAACTAGTATGGTACAATTTATAACAAAAACGCTATTTAAGCTCAAAAACAGAGATAGCTCAGAAACACTATTACAACCCTTGTACAATGTTCTACACCAAGTGCAATAACAAAGATGGTCCATAATTCAAAAACTTTTTATGAAAACGCTTATTTCAAAACGCATAATTGAGCAGAAGAAAAAAAGAAAGAAAAAGACATTACCTCAGTGGCGCTTAGAGGAGCGGTTTCTCTAGAATCATAAGCTATCTCTTTCCCACCAGCTATCTTAACCAATGTGAACGCTCCACCGCCTATACCGCTAGAAGCGGGACTTACAACGCCCAAACAAAGAGCAGCAGCGACGGACGCATCAATCGCGTTTCCTCCTTGACGAAGAACACTCATCCCGATTACAGAACACCGTCCATCGTCAGTGGCAACCGTACCGCGAGACTTAACAATACTTTGCTGTCTTTTCTGAGCCGCAGCGTTTTGAAGAAACGCGATTATAAGAAGAACGATCGTCGCTGTTCTAACCAGCGACATTGCTACGATTGATGCCTGCGATAATCAAATCAAAGCGGAGAAGAACAAAAATGATCTTTCAACGTTTAAACAAAAACAGAGATTAGTCAACTTTTGTAAACGTTTAGTCTCACGCGTATACGCAAAAACTCAAAGCCATCAAAGACTTTTTTATGTTACAGTCTTTGAGGAATGAGGACCACACACACACACACACAAAAAAAGAAAAAGAGCTCAAAACTTGAATATATGATTCACAAGAAAACAACGACACTTTATATTTTCTTGTTCTTTGAGCCAAAGCCACCCAAGATTTTTTCCTTTTTTCAAGTCTTGAGTTCTAAATATGAGTGGGAAATTCATAAAACTTAAAATAAATGAACTTACAGTTTATATAGTGATGTCTCGTTGTTGGCGATAAGAGGAGATTGTTCTGTTCGGATCAATATAAAGACCCTGCCAACTCTATGTAGATAGATAAGGAAGGTAGCTATGTCTACATCCATAACAAAAGTCGCCGCCAACTCCTAAGTCATTTAGTTAATTTTAAGTCTCTATTTTTAAAAAGTCTTTAAATTATAGTTTTAGGGAGGTTAATTATAATACTCTCTTGAAAACGTTAAAGTGCTTATTCAATGGACAAGAAGTTGGTCCACAGTCCATACATGTTGGCTACAATTATCTATAGATCTAGATCGTTACAACTCAATTAATATTAGAAAAGTTTTGAATATCCCTAAATTAGTTCAGTAATGATCTCAAATTTAGTTAATTTTTAACCAAATAACTATATAAAAAAAAAAAAAGACTTTATTGATTGATTATATTTGAAGTAAACTCGTGAGAATCTCGAGTGCTGATGCTCATACTTTTTAAAAATACTAACTTGTTTCATTGGTCATTAAAATAAGTGCTCATCTTCATCATGCTTGTCCCTTACAGAGCTTCGGTCGGCCCTCGTGGACCGCAAAAATAAAATACTTTCTATGTGTTATGAAAGTAGAGTTTAGGGATAAAGCTCTTGTGATTCTTATTGATAATTCCCAAGGATTACATGCATATATATAGTAGAGTACAATGTCTAGGGTTAAACTGACTTAAGAATTAAGGGCCGAGTAAGGCTTCGGCCAATGGGCCGAAGCTGTATGGACTGAGTAAAGCCTATGGACCGAGACTCCATAGCTTAGTACATGGGCCGGTCTAGTGAGTCCACTAAGTGTTTCACAACACTCCCCTTTGGACGAACGACCGTGCCAATGTTGGATGGGATCGCGGCAATGTGCTTAGGGGATGCTGCCTCATTAAAACCTTACCAGGAAAACCCATTGGGACAAAACCTTGGTGAAGGAAAAAGAGTACAGCACACATTGCTCCCCCTGTTCCAAACATCACTCCAAGTCCCTAAGTCTCCGCATTCCAATCTGGTGCGCGAGCTTCTTGAACGTTGTTGTCGGTAACGATTTGGTGAAGAGATCGGCTGAATTCTCACTTGACTGAACTTGCACTATAAGAACTTCTCCGGCCTTTTGTAGATCATGTGTATGGAAGAACTTTGGTAATATGTGCTTCGTCCGATCTTCCTTGATGTAACCCTCCTTGAGCTGTGCGATGCATGCTGTGTTATCTTCATAGATTATGGTTGCTTCTTTGCTGTCCTCCAATCCACTGTCTGTCCGTATATGCTGAGTCATGGACCGCAACCAAACACACTCACGGCCGGCCTCGTGCATTGCTAGTATCTCTGCGTGATTTGATGCAGTGGCTACAAGGGTTTGCTTCATAGAACGCCAAGAGATTGCTGTACCGCCGTGTGTAAATACGTAGCCTGTTTGTGATTTCCCATTGTGTGGATCGGAGAGATAACCTGCATCAGCAAAACCAACTAAACCTTCTTTGTTATAGTTAGTGTAATATAGACCATAGTCTGTCGTACCCTGTAGGTATCGCAGAACATGTTTTATACCATTCCAGTGCCTTATGGTCGGACAAGAACTATATCTTGCTAGGAGGTTCACGGCAAAACTTATGTCTGGTCTAGTGTGGCTAGCCAAGAACATTAACGCTCCTATAGCACTGAGGTAAGGCACTTCAGGCCCGAGAACCTTTTCATCGGCCTTCCTAGGAGCAAATGGATCCTTATCCACTTGTGTACTTCTCACAACCATGGGGCTAGTCAATGGGTGAGCTTGCTCCATATTGAACCTTTTGAGTACCTTTTCTGTATATGCCTTTTGATGCACAAGGATGCTATTGTCTCTGTACTCAAGCTGCAATCCCAAACAAAATCTTGTCTTACCTAAGTCTTTCATCTCAAATTCTTTCTTGAGGTATTCTACAGTTTGGGCGATTTCCCCAGAGGTTCCTAAGATGTTTAAATCACATAGACTGCTATTATCACAAATCCTTTGTTTGCAAACTTCTTAATAAATATACATGGACTGATGGGGTCATTCCTATAGCCTTTCTTTGCCAAAAATTCGCTAAGTCTATTATACCACATTCGACCACTCTGTTTCAGTCCATAAAGCGATTTGTCTAGCCTTATGCAGTACTGTTCTCGAGAACCACTCTTTTCTTTGAGTTCTATTCCCTCTGGTAATCTCATATAGATTTCATTATCCAGTGGACCATATAAGTATGCAGTTACAACATCCATTAACCGCAAATCCAGTTTCTCTCTTACAGCCAGACTTATTAGATATCTAAAAGTCGTTGCATCCATCACAGGGGAGTATGTCTCCTCATAATCTATTCCTGGTCTTTGAGAGAATCCTTGTGCTACAAGCCGTGCTTTGTATCTCACGATTTCATTCTTCTCATTTCTCTTTCTTACAAAGACCCACTTATGTCCAACTGGTTTAATTTCAGGTGTTATCCTTAAGATCGGACCAAACACACTTCTCTTCTTCAAAGAGTTTAACTCCACATCAATAGCTTCTTTCCATCTAAGCCAATCTTTGCTTTGAGTGCACTCTAATATGGATGTGGGTTCTAGATCCTCATTTATCTCAAGTGCTACCTTGTATGCGAATATATCATCAATGTCGACATCTTTTCTGTTCCATTTAATTCCAGACATGATATAATTTATTGAAATCTCATTATTATCAATATTCTCAGGACCTAGAGGTTCAGCGTCCTGAACCCCATCCGGCTCCTTATCATTTGCCGTGGCCATGTCTGTACTTTCGGTAATTCCCTGAACCTCGATCTGTTTTGCACCCTTAGACTTTCGAGGATTTTTATCTTTGGAACCTAATGGTCTACCTCGTTTCAAACGGGTTTTAGACTCTGTAGCAACTTGAATATTGTGTTCCTTTTGAACATCAATTCGTACTGGTGCATTGCAAGATGGTATGTACGATTTTGTTACTCTCTTTGGGTCAGCAAAGGAATCTGGCAATTGATTAGCTAGCTGCTGTAAATGTATAATCTTTTGAACCTCTGCATCACATGCTAGAGTTCGAGGATCTTGCCAATTTAAGGATGTTTGATTCCATGTTAATTCCTTGACCAGCTTGCTATTCTCTCCACCCATTACAGGGAATTCGGACTCAACAAATTGACAGTCCGCGTATCTGGCCTTAAATAAATCTCTTGTGAGTGGCTCGAGATACTTTATGATGGTGGGAGACTCATATCCAACATATATTCCCATCCTCCTCTGAGGTCCCATCTTAGTTCTCTGTGGTGGAGCAATCGGTACATAAACGGCACAACCGAAGGTCTTGAGATGGGATATGTCTGGCTCATGACTCGTTAATAGTTGGGATGGTGAATACTTATGCTCACTAGATGGCCTGATGCGTATGAGCTCTGCTGCATGCAATATTGTGTGTCCCCAAGCCGACACAGGGAGCTTCGACCTCATTAACAATGGTCGAGCTATCATTTGTATTCGTTTAATGAAGGACTCAGCCAGTCCGTTTTGTGTATGGACATGTGCCACAGGATGTTCCACACTCACCCCCATGGACATACAGTAATCATTAAACGCTTGGGATGTGAATTCACCAGCATTATCTAGACGTATAGTCTTAAGTGGAAAGTCTGGAAAGTGTGCTCTTAGCCTTATAATCTGAGCCAACATCTTTGCAAAGGCGAGATTTCTTGTGGATAACAAGCAAACATGCGACCATCTGGTTGATGCATCTATCATCACCATAAAATATCTAAACGACCCACTAGATGGGTGTATTGGTCCGCATATATCTCCCTGAATTCTTTCCAGAAAGTTTAAAGTCTCTCTTGTGACTTTTACTGGTGAAGGCCTTATAATAAGTTTCCCTTGTGCGCATGCTACACACGTGAGATGTTTAGGGATAACTTTCCTTTCACTTAGGTTGTGCCCATTCGAACTCTTAATTAGTTTACGCATCATGTTCGAACCCGGATGGCCTAGCCGGTCATGCCATAGAGTGAACTCTTCATTAAACATTCTATGCTTTGCCAAGTTAGCCTCTATCATATTTATCTTAGCATGGTATAAACCAGAGGCTAGAGCAGGTATAGTCTCTAGGACTTTCTTTTGTCCATTCACATTTTCTGTAATGTATAGGAACTCTCTAGTTCCTTCACCCTTGGTTTCCACATGATAACCATTTAATCTTATATCTTTAAAGCTCAACAAATTTCTCTTGGAGCTGGGTGAATATAAGGCATCACTTAATTCAATGTGTGTTCCCTTAGGCAACAACACGTGAGCCTGGCCGTAGCCCTCTATAAGGTTTGCTATACCCGCAATTGTACTAACATTGGCACTTTTCATGGTGAGGTTTATAAAATATCTTTTATCTCTTAAAATAGTGTGGCTGGATCCACTGTCCACCACTAGTTCACTCATATCCTCAGCCATTTCTATAAAACAACATTTGTGTTTTAACTCAATAAGGCAAATAATTTATAAAATAAATCCTTGAATTTAAACCAAATCAATTATCCAATACATAGAAATAAATCAAGCATAAAAGCATAGTCTTAAACCAAAATAAAAACCGAAAAATTCATTCATTCTCTGTAAAGAGGTCGGAAGTCTCTAGGGAGTCATCATTCTCATGATCGAAGTCTCCTTCATCATCGAGATGCACCAAGTTAGCTTCTGGGTTTTTCTTCAAACTTTCTTGATATGCATCAATAAGATGTTTGGGAGTTCTGCAGTTTTTCATCCAGTGGTTTGACATACCACATCGGTGACAAACCGATTTTGCCTTAGCTTGTGGCTTGGAGATACCACGGCCTCTACCACCGCGTCCGCGGCCAGCTTGGCCCCCTCGACCACCATGTCCTCTACCACCACGGCCGCGGCCGTAGTGTCTCTCTCTATGGACGTAGTTGGTCTCTTTGGGCTCTTTAGGCTCCTTAGGCTCTGCAGAACTTTTCTTTCCCGCATCCACTTTGTGTGCTTCTGGTAATGGGGCTGTACCAGGAGGTCTCATAGCACTATTCATCAGCAACAGTTCATTGTTCTGCTCAGCTAGCAGTAACACCTCATTTAGTGCCCCATACTCGGTATACTTTGTTTGCCGGTATTGTTGCTGAAGAACCATGTTATTAGGGCTAAAGGTAGACAAAGTCTTATCAATTAGCTCCTTCTCCGTAACCACCGTACCACACAGCCTAAGGACTGAGACAATCCTAAAAAGCTCAGAATTATATTCGTCCAGGGTTTTGAAATCCTGGATCCTTAGGTGTTTCCACTCATACTCGGCCTTTGGAAGGAGCACCGTCTTCTGGTGCCCATATCGCCGTTTAAGCGTTGTCCAAAGGTCGAGAGGGTCCTCAATAAATAGGTACTGGTTCTTGAGACTCTCAGCAATGTGGTGATGCATATGCTGGATACACTTGTTCTTATTCTTGTCCGAGGTCTTGTTACCCTCTTCGACACACTCGTACAAGTCCTTTGACTTCAAGTTGATCTTGGTGTTCATTGCCCATAGCAAGTAATTGTCACCAGAAGCATTCAAGACTGGATAGTCTAAGCTCTTAAGGCTTGCCGTCTGCATACAACAGAAATAAACATCCGAATATTAGCATGCGATATTTGAGATCGAACCATGCACTCAATCATTAGGACATGCGATATTTGAGATCGAACCATGTCTTAGGCCATGCGATATTTGAGACCGACCATGCCTTGTTATATTTGGTTTTTGGTTTAAATTCATGCATGCAAGACAACAAAAGCAAATAGGCTAATGCATGCAACAATTTCAAGTAGGATTTCCTTTTTCTTAAGTTTCCTTTTTACTCTAGGATTTAGTCTCTTTAAAACTTTGGATAATTGCTAAATTAATTTAGAGACTTATCATGATCAATATTTTAATTCCGAATTCATGATCTCACAATTATGGAAATTTAACAAAATAATTCCACTTTATCGGATTCAATCCTAGAACACAATTCTAGTTCATGCGGCCAATTCTCCAATATACTATCATGGTCCGATTTAATTATATGATGCATGAACAATCCAAGTCTATCATCCTAGAACAGTTAGATTAAATCTCTTCTATGCTTCTAACAATTTAATTCTAGGTTCTTATGCAACACAAATAATCAAGCAACTTTAAACAATTTAAATCAACCAAAATCGGATTTCAAAGCTTGATGTATAAGGTGCAATTGTCAATCAATCTAACAATCCTAATCAACCGATTTTTAAGTCTTAGGATTTATAGGATTCAAGGTTTGTTAGATTGTATACTTGGATATTTTAGGGTTCCATAGTTTTAAGTTCAAGTTCGATTATAGGGTTTTGAGAAGGTTTGAACTTTGTTTACCTTAACACCTTAGGGTTCTGACTGGATAGGATCTGGGAGCTAAAGACCTCAGATATCACGAACCTCGAACCTTGAACTGCTTCCACGGACCACGAACTTGCTTCCCACGAACCACGAACCGCGAACAGCTTCCTCGCGAGCAACTCCTTGCGCGCGAACTCACCCCCGAGCCTAGTAACTATAAACCTCGATAGGGTTTTAATAGAAACTCGATCACAAGCTAAGGATGCTTGTGTATCGGACAGAACTTCGAGATCAAGAGATTCTCGAAGAAGGAGAAAGAACAAGAGGCGGTTTTAGGGTGTTTAGGGAAGAAGGATCGGCGGCTGCCTATTAGGGTTTTAGGGTTAGAGACTCGTGCTGATAACGTGTTATGAAAGTAGAGTTTAGGGATAAAGCTTTTGTGATTCTTATTGATAATTCCCAAGGATTACATGCATATATATAGTAGAGTACAATGTCTAGGGTTAAACCGACTTAAGGATTAAGGGCCGAGTAAGGCTTCGGCCAATGGGCCGAAGCTGTATGGACTGAGTAAAGCCTATGGACCGAGACTCCATAGCTTAGTACATGGGCCGGTCTATTGAGTCCACTAAGTGTTTCACAACACTATGTTCTTTTTTTAATTTTGTTTTCATGAAAAAATCGATTTCCTTTTTCCCCTCACCACACACTTTATTATTGGTAAAATCATTGTGGGCCTCTATTTCAAAATGTTATGTGGACATTGGTGAGCCCATTAGAATTATTACAATTATGGTGTAGACTCGTAATTTCGTAGTGGATCTGCCAAACATTGTTTCACTTAAGTCTAATTAATTAATTCCCGCCCAGTTACTATTCGAAAGCTTTTGATTTTGGGGATTTTTTTGTTTTTAGGGTTTCGAATTCATCTCGAATTTCAAAATTGTTCTAATTTTTTTGCAGATTGCGATTTAAAGAAATTTCAAATTGGTCCTCGAATCGAATTGAGCCTCTAGTTGTTTAGAAGAAATCATCTATAATGCCGAAGAGAAAAGCAAAGGAGTGTGTCAAACCCACTGAAGAAGATAAGGACGATGACAACAAGCGAATTCGAAGAGAAGAGAAGAAAGAAGACTTCGTCGACGAAGAAGGTATCTGAAATTCATTCCAAATCGAATTTTTTAGGGTTAATTTTGATCTTTTCAAATCTGATTTTTTTGGGGGTATATACAATTTGTGTAGTTGAAAGACAAATCGCTGCGATTAGGGCGATCCGTGATGTTGAGATTGAACAAACTTTAACTGCATTGAGGTTGCTCCGTTCATATTTTACTAAAGAACAGCTCGATACACCTGTGTTGGACTTCTTCAAAGAGAATCTTCCGGATTTGTCTATATCGAGAAACGAAGAAACTGGGGAGATTGAGTTGAAGTGGAAAGACAAAAATGGTGATTCTTCGGATGGCGTTGTTGACATGAATTATTCTATTCTTAAACGCTTGTCAATGGGTTTATACACTAATAGGCCTTCTCTTGGTGGCTGCTATGATTTACCTGATAACGGTAGGCAGTGAAATGGGTTTTGAGTATTTTTGAGATTTTGAGATTTTGTTCTGGTGTTAAAAACTTTTGACTTTTGGTGGCAGTGAAAGCAAGCCTGTTAGGTACTGATAACCCACAGCTCGATAATCTTGTAAGTTTATATCTTCTTGGCGGTTTCCTGGAATCTGATAGATGTTTATTTGCGTATTAGAATTGGGGATTGTAGCAAAGATAGAACATTTAGTGAATGTGTCATTTGCTTTAATCAGTTTTTCAGGCTTTCATCCAATTGAGTAGTGTACTGTATAGCCAGTCTTTACTTGTTTGTATTAGTTATGTGTAGGTTACAGTAAACCGTAGTCTGGACTCTTTTGTATTATGTCAACCTTGTATTTATCTTCTGCGTTCCAAAATTATACAAAACTACTTCAGGGCGGTCTTATATCTTTGTCTTCTTGCCATTTTTCTGGTGGTTTCCTGGAATCTGGTGGATACTTATGCCTATTAGAATAGGGGATTGTAGCAAAGATTGAACATTTAGTCCAGATTTGTCATTTGCTTTAGTTAGTTTTTCAGGCTTTTCACCCAACTGAGCTAGTGCACTGTATAGCCAGCTTTTACTTGTTTGTTTTAGTGATGTGTAGATTACAGTAAACCGTAATCTGGACTCTTTTTATTTATTTTGTTAACCTTGTATTGATCTTCTGCGTTCCAAAATTATGCAACACTACTTCAGGGCAGGTCGTAGAAGACTCTAATTTGTTCATTTCTCTTGGGTTTTTAGGTTTTCCAGGGGACATCTGACAACCATATGCTTGCAAGCCATGCTGCTTTTCAGACTCCTGGGGTATGTATTTTATGACTGTCTTCTATCTTGATGCAGTTATCTCGTACGTTTCTCTGTTTGGTTCTTTGGCATGTCTTTTTCCTTCAAGTTTTTGTTTTAACATTGATCCAGAGAGAAATAAATCAGTTTATGTGTCGGAATTGATCAGTTATATTTTCTGTTGCAGAATGAGCTATGTTTGTTTCAGTGATAGATTTTGTACATATAAGCAGAGACTCTACTATGATACTTGTAATTTTTTCAGGTAAGTGGGCAGAGACTCTCTTTTGGAATGACACCAAAGACTCGGAGGCTACCAAAACCTGGAGAAATGATGCTCTCTGTGCATGGCTCTCCTTTGGGGGTCTACAAAGAAGACCACAACATTGGAGCTATAAATGGTATGTTTATAGATCACTGTCGTTCTCTGTTCTTGCTCCATCCAATGAGTTCAGTCATAACATGCATTCTTATGTGCATCAACTGATTTTGCAGAGGAAAACAGTTGAAGAGCTTCATAGATTCAGACACTTTTGGATTGTGATGGTTTACTCTTCAAGTTGTAGGATCTACTCAGATTCCAAAAATGCGGCGATATATTTGTTATCTGTGTTCTTTCGCATACTATGGTAATTGAAGTCTTTAGAACAACACAACCATAAACGTTTTGTTTATAAATAGATTGAACTTTTTAGTTACAGTTTACCAATTAATTACAAGACAAGTGAATAGTTCTTTCTTCTCTTTGATCTTCCCATTTTGTCATCTGGATCTGAAGAAAATACTGGCTGCTCTTCTTGATTATACCTGGAAACTTTCTCATGTCCACTTAAGTTCTTCAAATAGTTTTTTCTGCAGTTTTTCTCTGCAATCTTCAACAAGTCTGATAAAATTATGTTCCAAACATGCTTGTTCTGAAATTGTATGACAACATCGCAATTAGTCTCAATCACAAAATAATCAACCGAACTGGAACTGTAGCTTTGACAGTGGAGTCATCAAATGGGTATCAAATAAAGAACACTAACCATGATTCAGGGTGGAGTGCAGTACAATCAGATTCACATCCAGCTTAGAGTTTGTTCGGTTTTGTTACATCTTTATCTTGCAACTCAGTCAAATTTCTCCCACGACGTCCTTACGACTGTCTCGTGGCCTGCTTGAACGAGTTGATTTCCTGTTTTCAGAATCCGAACCAGGTAGTCTTGACCCGAAAACTTCAAGGGCTTCCAAGAAGAACTTCTTATTAGGTACAATCCCATCTTTCTCCATTTTCTTCACCAGAATTTGGACATGCTCCTTCATATCTGCCTTGGTAAATGCCTTATATAGAAACCTATACGTCGATGCATCTGGATGAACTCGAAAAGCACTTGCATTATGGAAAAGCTTATCTGCTTCCATGTGAAGACCATTAACACAGTAAACTTCAAGCATGGCATTTAGTGTTGACGCTTTCAACACCATCTCTGATTCAACAACCTCCTCAAATATTTCCCTAGCTCTGGAAACAGAGCCACAGTAACCGTACATCATAATCATGCACTCATATGTGATAAAACTCGGCATGTAGCTCATATCATTCATCTTCTTGAAAACCCATTCCGCCTTATCTATCAGATGAGCTTTCCCATAATTTATAATCATTGAATTGAATGTAGGCAGAGTTGGCTTCTCCTTGGACCGCATTAAACTCTTAAAAGTCTGTTCCATCTTCTCAAACTCTTGCTTCTTACCATACGAGTCAATAAGCAAATTAAAGGTAATGATGTCTGGCTTACACTCATGACTCCTCATACGAGTAAGCACAGATTCCATCTCCTTAATCATCCCGTTTTTCCCATACGCATCCATAACACCGTTAAAAGTGTAAACGTCAGGAGAAACTGGACTCATATCCAAGTCTTTAAACAAAGCATTAACTTCGTCCACTTTACCGGATTGAGCAAAAGCCCTCAAGAGGATATTATAAGTCACAACGTTGGGCTGACACCGTTCCATCCCTTTCATTCTATCAAAGTATCCACGAACTTTCTCTAAAGCTTTTGCCTTGTCCCGTGTATGAAGATGAGCTGTTATGAGGGCGTTGTAAACAGAAGCATCAGGACGACACCCACTGTTTTTCATCTCGGAAAATAGCCACATTGCCATCCTGGTTTGACCCTTTTTGCCCATTACGGATATCAATTTCGAGTAGACTCCATTATCTGCGATGTACCACCTCTGTTTCTGCATCCACCTGAACACCTACAGAAGAATCACCAGCAAGTTAAGAATAAGAAATTTACACAAAACAGAGCTTATGAATCTACCAATGAGCAAACTTGATAAAAATCCAATCTTTTTATAGACCCAGAAGCTGAAATTGAAAACACAAAATCCAGAATCGGAGCCAAACCTCAAGGCATTGGAGCCACTTGTCGGTTTTGCCAAGTTCTTCAAAGAGGATGAAACAGTGCTCACCTCTAACGACTTTCACATACTTGTCAAGGGTCTTCACCAATGGCTCTCTGTCACTGATCCTCGACATCAGACTCCGAACAAGAACTCTATTCTCTCTCTCCGCGCTCTCTCTCTCAGCAAGTCTCCTCCTTGACGAAATCGCACCGCAAGTTATCCTCGTCTTCGTCGGCCTCCTCGCATCGCTGAGATTCAATGAGAAACGAAGCCATCTGTGGTTGGTTTCTTGGGGAAACGAAGAGATGAAATCGGAGAATCTCAGTGATGATGGCGATGTCAACATGAAGTCTATGGACATTTTTCTGGTTGATTGAGTGAGAGAGTACGAGGAGTCGTGTTTTTTGTTTTTTCTTCTAATCCTTTAACGGTGGATAAGGGTTTTACAGACAGGACAACAAAATTAAGGGTACAATCAGAGAAGAAGAAAAACTAGTTGGATCGTTTCTGTAAATAAAATTAAGAGAAGTCGGAAATAATTGAAAAACAAAATTAAGGGTACAATCAGAGAAGAAGAAAAACTAGTTGGATCGTTTCTGTAAATTAAATTTAGTGAAGACGGAAAATTAATTGGGCTCGTTTCTGTAAATACACAAAAATAAAAAAATAAGGATCAAATCTTCGGGATTTTGAACCCGACGTGAATCGAACACGCAACCTTCTGATCTGGAGTCAGACGCGCTACCATTGCGCCACGGATCCTGTTGTACTATTCGCTACAATAAATGTATTTCTAGTATACTTCGTAATATGCTCATAATGCTTGCTAGTTTTTACCACTATTCGCTACAACCATAAAAATGTGGTTTGGTGTTTGCAGTTATAGCTTCGATTTTCACCTTATCACGACAACCATTGAAATCTCTAATCAACTTTTTCTTAAAAAAGAAATTAACAAAAACGAAATTTAGGAGGAAAAAAGAAAATCAAATTCAAGGATAAAGATTGGTAGGAGACAAAACAAAACAAAAAAGTCTATTCAAAGAAGAGGAGGAATAGATAGAGAGCTAAAAACACAAGACTACATTTGTTCCAAGGAGGACGTTGGTTCATTTAGTCGTCGTCGGTCGTCGAAGAAAGATTTATTCCTTCTTTCTTCGCCGTACACGATCGTCGTCTAATGCTAGAACCATCAAATCCAATGGCTACAACTTCTTCTTCTCCTTCTTCTTCCTCCTCTTCAACCCCTCATTCGTCTCCATCACCTTCTCTGTCTCCATCTGCCACGCCGCCACGTCAACATATTCTCCTCGAGCCACCATCTTCAAAAAAGAAGAAAAACAGAACAAATGTTTTCCGAGTCATACGCACCGTGTTTCGCTCTTTCCCAATCTTTACAACACCATCCGTAGTAGCATGCAAAATCCCGGTTATCCATCCCGGTTTAGGCTTACCGGACCCGCACCACAACACGTCAAGAATCACCGGGACGTTATTCGGATACCGTAAAGGCCGTGTAAGTCTCTCGATTCAAGAAAACCCTAAATGTTTACCTTCTTTAGTCGTCGAGCTCGCCATGCAAACCACGACGCTTCAAAAAGAGCTTAGCTTGGGAATGGTGAGAATCGCTCTCGAGACTGAGAAGCAACCTCGATCAGATAATAACAATAACAAAACAGAGAAGAATACGGATATTTTGGAAGAACCGTTGTGGACAATGTATTGTAAAGGAGAGAAGACAGGCTACGGTGTAAGACGAGAAGCGAGCGAAGAAGATCTCAACGTGATGGAGTTGTTACGTCCGGTGTCTATGGGAGCCGGAGTATTGCCGGGAAACTCGGAGTTAGAAGGATCCGACGGCGAAATGGCGTATATGAGAGCTTATTTTGAGAGAGTTATTGGGTCTAAAGATTCAGAGACTTTTTATATGTTGAGTCCTGAAGGTAATAATGGACCCGAGCTTAGCTTTTTCTTTGTAAGAGTTTGATTAATTTTTTTCTTCTTGGTTTTAATTAATTTAACGTGCATGTATAAATGCCCGGATCGGCGGCTATCGACGTTATATAGTAACATTTTAGGATAATTCTAAGAATTAATTCATTATTTAAATATATTGATACTTGGAACTTGGAAGCAACCATGTATAAATTGTCACTACATCTTGGCGCCTGGAGGTGCTGGTACATTTTTTTGACGTGCTTGTTTTGAATTACTTCCTCCAACGTTAATCTTGATTTCTCTGATCATCATTTTTTCCCAAACCCCTTCTTCTTTTCCTTCTCGTACAATTAGTACAAATTAACAACCATCAGTATTTTTGAATATTTAAGATTAGTATCTCTAATTAGACTCAGCATAGGCAAGCTATATATGATCTTCATCGTCCGTGTGCAGAAAATATGTGTCACAATAATTATTTGGTTCAACGTAGATGAGGAAGGTTATATCATTTTCACAGTAGTAGATATCCTAGAAGATGTAAGATATACAAGGAACATGCATGCACCCTTTTCCGAAACGAACTTTACATTAATGAATATATTAATAAGAAAATAAACAACTTTAGTTTGGTTTGAGAATAGAGATGAATAAAGTTTATAAAAATAACTAGAAACTTACTTGTCATGGAGGAGGACTTGTATGGAATCCGAGCGGAAGCAATGTTTGATGAGTCAACGAACAATAGAATAATCAAAGCAACAAACCAAGTTAAACGGTGATACATTTTCGTTTTGTTTAAAATAATTAGTTCTACAATCTAGAAATCGTTTATAACGTATATGACGATTTGTATTAATTTTTAGAAAATGATATTTTATTTCATTTGGCGAGAAGATGTACGCATTTATAGAATAATGGTAATCAAGTTTTCTCTGACGAGAAAAAGTCGTCTCCAACTCTTTTGAATTTTGATGTATTATCTGTTAGTTTCGAAGAACGGTCCAAGTCATCGTCTGCTCAGACTCTTACCGTTAGAGACGGTCAAACGACGCAGATGCTGCTTGGAGATAAAAAAAAAATCTTGTTCTAACGTTCTAGTTTTCTTGGAGATAAAACGATCTTATTAAAGTCAATCCCTTTTTCCCTTTATCAATAAAAAATTAATCATATCAATCTCACTATTTTTCTTGCAAAAGATCTTATTGATGTTGTCAAAAAAAAAAAAAAATATCTTATTGATGAAATTTATTCTATTAGTTGTTTGGTTACAATAATTTCAGTTTCAGTTTAAATTAATGAGATGTCATAGACGTATCTCTTCATTAGTTGACCTTTCACAATAAAATATTACTATAGGTTTTTGGGTTTTGATGATAAATGATATTGTATACGTGAGAATATAAAATAAACATTAATTGTGAATATATGTGGCTTTTATTCCGCAACTGAACTAAAAATGTCAACACATCATAATAAGAATTAAGAAGCTTTCAATATGATCGTCTTTAGGATTTGGTGGAGTCGATGCCTGTTGGTAGGTCAGGTGCACGCTTTGAAATTCTCTCACTGCAGTTTTGATCTATCTGATGGCCTTTTCATCCCATATTACCCTCTTCAGCTGTTTATTTTATGTTTATAATATATCGAAACAACAATGTAATAATGATCAATTATGTTATAAAGTAAAAAAAATTCAAAAGACTCCTTTTGGTTGAGGTATATATTCGCTTCAATTTGATCTCTATAATAGCCGTAACATCCCAACAATGTATCGTTTCACCCTGTAAGAAAACACACTATAATTTCTCAGAATATATGCTATTTGGGCTAATGTTGTGTTTGATGATCCAGAAAACAAGAGAACAATCAAAGTAAACAAACAAACCACTGCTTTATACATTTTGAATTTTTTTTTTCACTTTTAATATTATGAGTTTTAGAATGTAACCTTTGAAATATATATATATATAGAGAGAGAGAGAGTTGAATAGAGAGAACTAAAATTACCCAATTAATTTTTTTGGTCAACCAAAATTTATGCTCTCTTTTTTTTTTTTACTTTATCTTTTTTTTTTTGGTGAAGATAAAGTAAAATTAAATTTATGCTCTCTTTTTTTTTTTACTTTATCTTTTATGAACATATCAAATATCCATTAAAAATTTTCTTGATATAGTACTGCTTTAAGTTAAAGTATATATTTTAATATATCTTTCTTTAGTATTAGATTAAATTTTTCTAACTAAAAGAATCTGATGTTTGCAATCTATTAACTTTGTAGAGAGATTGTGTAAATCCTCAAATTCCTTTCTATTTACTTTTTCTTTTGTGCAAATCAAAATATTACTTCGGAGCGCTAAATAAAGAAAATATTTAGTTTCTTCAGATGTTTTAATCTTATAAACAAGTTACCAAAAATGCTATCCTTGCCCGTCACGACCACGAGGAATATACCTGCTTCGGAACGAAATCCTTGAAACAATTTTTTTTTTTTTTTTACTATTTATTATCAATAAATCTAAATCTAAAAACTATAATCATGTAATATATTTGGAAACAACAACACTGATTGCTACAAGGAGTTGAAGGTTGGTTTCCAAATAATCAATACAGTAACTCAATCAAAAGAATATTTAGGAATTTTTTTTAGATACAGTAATGGGTTTTGATACATTGAATTATCCAGTTTTTTTATTTATAAAATAATAAAATAATAAAATAAAAAATAAAATACAGTAGGAGTTGTAAAACTTTTTAAAAAGAGCTTTTCCAAGTAGGTCTAGGACAATCTTCATAATAAAAGAGCTTCTTGCATTGCATGCGATTGGTATTATTGAGAACACTACATTCATCGACAAGGCAGAGAACCAACAGTCGCATAAGGATATAATTCGCTAGATCCATCAATCAAAACTAATTAATACGAAACAGAGCTTTTTGTGAAGTGCAAGAAACAGAGCTTTTTGTGAAGTACTACCTTAACGATGTCTAATGAAGTAACACGACACAATAAAAGGAGTAAGAAGGAGGCGTCTCTGTCTCTGTCGTTGTTGCCACTCGATCTTTCTCTGAACTGCTTATCCCGCCTCTCGAGATTGGACAGCGCGGCCTTGTCTCTGACCTCCAAGAGCCACCGCTCTCTCGTGGTTTCCCCTGAGCTCTTCCGCACGCGTGAGCTAATGGGTTGTACCGAGGAGTACTACTATGTCTGCTTAAGCATTCCTCCTGCCCCAACTCCACGCTGGTTAATCCTCCGCCGTAGAGGGCCTACTCTAGATGACGCCGCTGTTAACAAGTCAGTGAATCAGCGGCTGAGACCGATCCCATCGCATCCTTATCAGCCTCCAGAATCGTCGTCTTTCGTAAAGCTGGATTTGGGGATCTATGTAATCGGTGGACTCATAGACGGAAACCCCACTTCGAGTGTCTTGTTTCTTGATTGTCTTTCTCACACGTGGAGCCGTATCCGGTCCATGAGAGTGGCTCGTGCTTCACCAGCGGCGAACGTGGTCGACGGTAAGATCTACGTCTTTGGAGGCTGCGAGGAAGTTGATTCTTCCAACTGGGCAGAGGTGTTCGACCCGAAGACACAAACTTGGGACACCTTGCCAATGCCTGAGGATCCGGAGATTCCAAAGAACACAAGTGTGATCGACAAAAGTGTGGTGATGGAAGGTAAAGTTTATGCCGTGGACGAGAAGGAACAAAGCTTCTACTACCTGCCACGTGAAGGTATATGGAGAAGAGGGAATCAGGATTCTCAGCGAGGAAACAGAAAAGACTGGTGTGCCATAGGGAACCTGTTATACTGTTGTGGTACTCGCGGGAAAATACTATGGTGTGAGCCAGCTGATGAGTTGGATTGGAAGGAGGTGAAGGGTTTGGATGTTGTGCAGTGGTGTGTATTTGCTTTAAAAGCAAACAACTGTGCTATGGACGAGACTCTCGCGTGGAAGCTCCACATGACCGAAGATGGTTTCAGCAGACTGAGCAGCAATTCTCGAGGGAACCTTGTGGTCTTCCTGAGAGTGCATATCCCTCGTACTGAGCGGTTGGAGCTTTGGTGTGCGGAGATTTCTTTGGAGAGACGCGAGGGAGGCGATATTTGGGGGATAATTGAATGGGCCGATGCTGTCTCTAAACTTAATCGTTTCTCATATAATGTTAAGGTTTTATATTCTGTTTCTCTCAATGTTTGAAACTTTATGTTTTCAATTTTAACCTTTAAGCCTTATTTATACCTGTTTTCTTGTCAACTTAACTAATATAGTCCCATTTTATCATTTCATCTCAGGTCTAATGGCTGGCTATAGGATCAATGAATCACATTGCAAGTAAGTTTTTTTTTTTTTTTTCAGGTGCTATGTTTGGCCAATCTTCTTTCATAGGATTCTGAGAATTGATTTAGACAGTATGTTCTGCTTGCTAAATATCAGCCATCTATGAAACTTACATATGTATATCCTATACGAGATTAGCATCATTAACAGGCTCCTGAAACTTGTAAAAGCAATGAAGCTGTTCTACAAAATAAGAGAGGTTCAAAGTAACTTATAGGCACACTCAAAAGGTTATGCAGGGCAGTCACGTTCTAGGAATCTCAACACATTCAATTTGATATTAATCTGAAGGCTAAAGAGATTCCAAATGTCTATACGTACTTTTGAAGTTGCAGGAAATTCGTAGCAGGTAAACGTTCAAGACTTTCAATTTGTATCATTCAACTACATCTTTTGATTCCCCCTTTTAGTAAGAACTATAAAAAGTTGACTTGGATTAATGTTTTTTCTTGCCTAATAAAGTCTTCTTTTTTTTTATTGGACTAAAACAAAATTAAGTTTTCTCTGCATTGGACAGCAAAGTCTTTTACTACTACTATTCGTCCCGACAAAGGAGCCCACGTTAAACTTGTTTAATAACCACTACCGAAAAATGTTATTGCCGTTTTTTTTTTTTATAGTTTGCATCTTGACCGTGTCAAACTTGTTTAATAAATAAATTAATAGACGCGCATCTTTAGACTCTCTGTTAAAGTTTACCGAGTCTTCTCCGACTGCTCTAAAACATTTTCTTTTTCTATATGATTTTTCTATTTTTGGTGTGGAAAAAGTCACAATTCCAAAAAGAATAATGTATTGAAATAAAGGTATTGTAAAGAAATCAATCTACGCAAACACCAAGAGTGTAGATTTGTTCTAAGAAAACAAGAAAATCTTGAAAACAAGCAACGGCGGCGATTTTGTCGACATGTCGTCTCCAACTAAACCTTCGGTCGCCATGAACGACGAGAAGGCACAGTCCGAGCAGAAGGAGACGTTACCATTGGTGCTCTCGCCGGTCACGAATCTGATTCTTCCTGACGACATACTTTTGAGCGCCCTAAGCCGCATTTCAAGATTGTATTACCCAACCTTCTCCCTCGTCTCCAAGAGTTTCCGCAGTCTCGTTGCTTCACCTGAGCTTTACAAGACTCGGTCCATCCTCGGTCGCACCGAGAGTTGTCTTTATGTGTGCTTAAGGTTACTTAACGACTCTAACCTCCGATGGTACACTCTCTGTCGGGTTCCGGATCGGAAACTAACCAATTTCTCAGGCGGTCATCTATTGGTCCCGATCCTATCTCGCCATGCTCCTCCTGCTCACTGGTCCAGTGTGGTCGCTGTTGATTCTAAGATCTACGCTATTGGAGGGCCTATAAATGATGCGCCATCCTCTAGCGTCTCGGTCTTGGATTGTCAGTGTGACACGTGGCGTGAAGCTCCACCCATGCGGATGGCACGGAACTACCCTACTGCGACCGTTCTTGACGGGAAGATATATGTAGCAGGAGGCTGCGAGGATTGCACTTCATTGGATTGTATAGAGGTGTTTGACCCAAAGACACAAATTTGGGACTCTGTGGCAAGTCCTGGCACTGAGAGATGCGAGAGACTTGTATATAAGAGCGTTGGGCTTGAAGGCAAATATCACTTGTTTGGAGGTGCGGGACGTCATGTGGCTTACGACCCGAAAGACAAAGGAGGTAGATGGGACTCAATTGCAATGGATATGGTCGATATGGGTCGTCGAACATGGGTTTCGTATTGTGTGATAAACAATATATTGTTCTATTATAATGATAATGATAGGAAGTTTAAATGGTATGACTATAAGAAAAGGTTTTGGAGAAAACTGAAGGGGTTGGGACGGCTGATCAAGTTTCTCTCATATAGCCGTGTTAACTTAGCGGCTTACGGTGAAAAGATGGCGGTTTTGTGGGACACTTTTGTGCCTTGTAGCTCAAAGAACAAGATGGTTTGGTGCGCGGAGATTACAATTGAAAGGCACGATGAATACGAGATTTGCGGTAAGACCGAGTGGTTCGATGTTGTGCTTAGAGTTCCCAAATCATATGAATTGGTGCATGTTGTTGCTGTTACTGTTTGAATTGATGATGATTCGCCCGAGTATGTGTATTATTGGACTGTTAAAATTTGGTGGATTCTCTAATTTAGTAATTTTAGATTTTTCACTCGTATTTCGAGGCCCATTATCTTTTAGAGGAGATAATTTTAGATTTTTCACTGGTGGTTCTCTTTGAATTACTTTTTAATTAATAATAATTAAATATTAATAAAAGAAGAGAGAGGATGAGAAAAATAAGGAGAGAAAATAGAAACGTTACTCCCACAAGCATCTGTAGAACCGTTTCTATACAGCTGGCCAGCTATTAATGGACCAAATTATTTTTTTAATTAATCTTTATAATAAATATTAAAATACTATATATTGAGCAACTCTCAGAGAATTTACCAGTAATCATGTTTATTAAGTCCTTTCAAAAACATGTGGAATATCACACGTGCAACCTGAGCGAGTAGGTAAAATGCGTTCGATGACTCTCACAGCAGCGAAGTGAAGTGAAATCTGTAAGAGGGGTGTATTCAACTTGGCATTTTAAATGATTTGTGTAAGTTACAAATCTTATGTTATTCAATCATGAATTTTAAAAAGTCTCATGAAATCCACTGTTATTGAACTAATGATTTAAAAATTTACTTTAAAATCCACTGTTATTCAAAATAGTTTGTGGATTTGGATTTTAATAAGTTTTAGGGATTCTAAAGGATTTGTTTAGTTAAAAATACAGAAATCCAAATCCCATTGTTTTAGGTGGGATTTGAAAGAATTTTACCATAAATCATATCAACTTCTCTAAAAGCTATCAGAATTCCAAATTTTCTAAATCTCATAAAATCATACAAGAAGAGGCTGAAGACATTGGGAGGTTGGTTGCTAATAGAGCTATCATCCATAACAAGTTAACAACCAACGCATATGATTAGGATCTATTAATTAGTATTGACAATTTTTTTTGCTTACATACAAATAAAAGAAGGCACCAAATCCCCACTAATGCAATAGCCATTAAAGTTAGTAATTAAATTCCAATATATTCAATATTAATTATTATGGCATTTAAAGAAAAATATTAGGATAAATGCTGTCGCAAACAAAATATATATTTATTAGTTTCAAAGATTATAAAAGGCTAATATTCATATCACAGGTAAGATGCAACAATAATTGAAGATAGAAATCAAATCTAATATCAATATCCTGAAGGGTACCGTCCTTTTCTTGGATCACTTACTGCCACAAGCTTACTCATTCCACCCGAACTTTTATCTGGTTCTTGAACCACAATGAACTGAGAAATCGTTCCTCCTGCGATTGGCGCTAGGACATGACCTTTCTTCTCCAACTCAAGTCTTGTCTCTTTGGGAATCTCGAAATGGTCATTATACACTGTTGTCCAGTTCTCATACTGAGCTTTGTTCGGAATTAGCTGTAAATTAAAGAAGTTACCAAAGGTAAGCTTTAGTTATGAACGAAGAAGAAAGTTTCTCATTTTGGGCACAAGGGTATAAAAACCTGGTGGTAGATTCTTGGAGCCGCAACGGAAGAGAGAGGATCCATGTTGAGGAAGAAATGATTCAAGAAAACTTCTGTTGTACCGGCGATGATGTACATTCCTCCGCTAGCACCCAATGCGGCTTTTACTTTACCGTCCTGTGCACACCAAAACAGAAAACAAAAACCCATCGTTTAAATAGAACTAAAATACAAAGTTACTTGTACCACAAGAATTAGGGTTTTTTCTTGCCTTGAGTACAATGGTGGGAGTCATAGAGGACAAAGGTCGTTTCCCGGGACGAATGAAGTTAGCCGGTGCCGGTGGCGGCACATCTGGATCACCTCTGGATTTCATCGGGATCGAGAAATCATCCATTTCGTTGTTTAGAACCATTCCGGTGCTCGGAGAAATCATGTGTGCCCCGAAGTATCCGTTGATTGTACTAGTCATTGAAACAACATTCCTCTCTGCATCCATTACCGATAAGTGGCTCGTGCCATGATCATTGATCTGATTCCATCTAGGAGTTGGAGAAATAAAATTTGATAAAACACCTAATACAGAAGAAAGAAACCTGTGGTCTATAACTTATTGAGAAAAAAACTTACTTGCCACCGTAATATTTAGGATCAAAGGTTTTCTGGTCGTTAATCTTGCTCTTCAAGTTTTGTGCAAACTTTGGAGACAACATATCTGAAACAACCTTACTAACATTAGGGACGAAATCTGGATCCCCAAGGTTCATCCTAACCGCGAATGCATGTTTGAGAGCCTCCACTAGTCGATGAACACCAAGTGGGCCAGAAACACCCGATGGAACACCATATTGAGCAAGAATATTCAAAATCTACCAAACAAGAAACTCGCCATATAAATATAGGTTTCATATGAAATGTGAAATTTTCGCCAGAAAAAAAACTTGACTTACAAGGACCATTGCAGCGCCACCGGATGATGGAGGAGGCATACCGAGTAGTCGGTAACCAAGAACATCCGCAGATAATGGTTTTGTAACCTTCACTTTATAATTCTGCAAATCTTTCATAGTTATTATCCCACCGGCTTTTTGTATATCACTTACAAGGTTGGCCCCAACCGTGCCATTGTAAAACGCTTTTGGACCGTTTTCAGCGATTTGGCTTAGAGTAAAAGCCAGTTTTGGGTTATGGCAAAGAGTCCCTGGTTTCTTGAGCTCTCCGTTTGTAGCATATACCTCAGAGAGACCTTTATCCGCTAAAATATCACTTCTAGTCGCGTTCATCTGCATATAGAGATATTTTGAAATCTTGAATCCATCAGCTGCAATTTTCTCTGCAGGACTCACTAACTGCTTCCAAGGTAACTTCCCGTGTTCTTTCCAAGCCGTGTATAGACCAGCAACTTCCCCGGGGACTCCTACTGACAAGGCTCCTTTCTTCTTTTTCTCGGGATTATCACCATACATATTCTACATATATATCGACAGAACACAACCAATCAATAATGTCTAACATTCAGAAACGTTACTGACACGCATATTTTGATAAGAGAAATGAAAAAACCATTATTAGTAAAATCACGTTAATTACCTCAGTGGCGCTTAGAGGAGCGGTTTCTCTAGAGTCATAAGCAATTTCCTTGCCATCAGCAAGCTTAATAACTGCAAACGCTCCACCACCAATACCGCTAGACGCTGCACTCACGACGCCCAAACAAAGAGCAGCAGCGACCGATGCATCAATCGCGTTTCCTCCTTGACGAAGAACATTCGTCCCGATTTCAGAACACCGTCCGTCGTCAGTCGCAACCGCACCATGATACGTAACAATGGTTTGCTGTCTTTTCTGAGCCGCCACAACATTTTGTAGAAACACGATAATTATAAGAAGAGCGATCGTCGCGGTACGAACGAACGACATTGCTACAATATATGGAGAACCAAACCAAAGGTTAATGAATCACCGAACGTAATATATAACTTGAGTGTTATAAAAACATCCATAAAACTGGAGGACAAGCATTTGTTAGAAAGAAAAAAAACAAAACAGCTTACAATTCATCATGTGGATGTCTTTGTCTTGGAACCTCTCCTTCCTCTTCGTTTATGGAGGAGAAGCATTTGTTGAGACGAGTATTTATTATAGTTTGCGGTCAAAGCTTCTTTCAGCTTTTCGGGAAGGTAAATTATGAAAGTAAAAGCCTTTCCAAAATTTGCAACTCGTTAGACTATGTACAATGGGGGTGTTGAATTATAAATTAAACTGTTGAATTCATACAATGGGTGTTGAATAATAAATTCAACTGTTGAATTCATACAATGGGGGTGTTGAATTATAAATTCAACTGTTGAATTCATACAATGGGGGTGTTGAAAAATGAAAAAAAAATCTATGTGGATTAAACCATGTTGAATAAACAAAAATGGGGACCACTAAGACACATGATGCATTATTATTGGTTGTTAAAAATTCTTTATACTTTAATTTTCATCATAACTACTCCTTCTGTCCCACAAAGATTGATGTTTTGGGATATTACACATTTTAATAAAACAATGATTACTGAGTTTAAATATATTTTTTTTTCTTTGACTAAAAAGATATTATATAATTTTAAACTAATAACAATTCAAAATTTTAAATATTTTCAATGATTACTTTTTGAAGCTTACAAAACATCAATCTTTGTGGGACAAAAAATATCTCGAAACATCAATCTTTATGGGACAGAGGGAGTATTTGATATCATTTATTTTATAGTAATCAAATTTTTATTTTATTTTGCTTTACATCAAAATTTATTATTTTTCATACTCTATAAATAAAGATTTGTTTCATTTTATTTGAACATATAAGAATAAAATAATAAAATAAATAAAGTAAGGTGTTAAATTTTATTAAACAAAACCATTGTAAATGATAAAAATAGAATGAATGTTGAATTATTAGGTGGAGGAAAGAAATGATGATGTGGAGTATTAAAATGTAAAAAGTAGGGTGTTGAAAAAAAAAAAACAATGTATTCAACTTGACATTTTAAGTGATTTGTGTAAAAGTCTTCTGAAATCCACTGTTATTGAACTGATGATTTAAAAATCTACTTTAAAATCCACTGTTATTCAAAACAGTTTGGAGATTTGGATTTTAATAAGTTATAGGGATTCTGGAGGATTTGAGAGGATTTGTTTAGTTAAAAATATAGAAATCTAAATCTCATAATTTTAGGTGGGATTTGAAAGAATTTTACTATAAATCATATCAACTTCCCTAAAATCTATCAAAATTCTAAATTTCTTAAATCTCATCAAATCCTCTAAAATCATTGTTTGAATACACCCCCTTAAAATATAGTATTTCCTTTTTTTAAAATGTTCTGTACCTAAAGAGTCAAAGAAGTCTTTTTTTTTTCTAGCAACGTGTTAATGATTATTTATGTTTTATTGGGCTGTTAAAATTTGGTGGATTGTCTAATGTTAGATTTTTTCACTCGCATTTTGAGGCCCATTATATTTATTAAGCCCATGTTTGAGAGAGTACGTAAAACGCGCTCGACGACACTCACAGCAGCGAAGTGAAGTGAAATCCCTAAATTTCTCACCTGAGTCTGTTCTCTGCAAGTCGGAGAAGAAGAAGCTGAAGACATCGGGAGGTTGGTTGCTTAACGGCTTATTTCTTAGTTCCGCCAATGTATTCCCCGAAGAGGAAGAGGAATACGGTGACGACGACGACGAAGAAACCATCGCTTAAGAAAAAGAAGCTATCACATTCACCGCCGCCGACGCCGATTCCGTCACTTCCTGACGATATGTTATTGAGTATCTTCGCACGCGTCTCGAGAGTGTATTACCCGATTCTCTCTCTCGTATCCAAGAGCTTTCGATCTCTCATTGCATCACCTGAGCTTTACGAGACTCGGTCACTCTTAGGCCGGACCGAGAGCTGTCTCTATCTGTGTTTACAGGAGAGGAATCCTGATAGTAACCCTCTCTGGTTCACTCACTGCCTCAAACCTGATCGAACCCTAACTAAAGGCACCAGGAAGACTAAGAAGACGAAGAAGTCAAGGGGCAACATTCTGATCCCAATCCCAGTTCCAAATCCTCCTCTTGCGCACTGGTCAGGTCACGCTTCCGTTGGTTCTGATATCTACTTCTTTGGCGGATACATTGAGAATGAGAATGTGCCTTCATCTAGAGTCTTGGTCCTAGACTGCCGGTCTCACACGTTGCGTGAAGCTCCAAGCATGAAGAGGGAAATGTTACACACTTTTGCTACCGTCATTGATGGAAAGATCTATGTAGCTGGAGGCAACCAAGACGAGGATACAGATTCCTTGTACCCGATCGAGATATTCGACTCAAAGACCCAAATTTGGGATCATATGCCCATTCCTTATTGGGGGCAAAACTGGGGTGGTCTATCAATAAGCGCATGTGTTGAAGGAAAGTTCTGCATGGTGTTTGGGAGGATGGCTATGGCTTATGATCTAGAGGAATGTAGATTGGACTTTGTCGATTGTCAGATGGCTCGGAGTTGGTGTTGGTCTTGTAATTGCACTATAGATAATGTTTTGTTCCGTTATGGTGGAGCTATCCGATGGTATGACACTAAGCAGAGTTTGTGGAAAAATGTGAAAGGTTTGAAAGGACTACTACCTAAGTTTGGCAAGAATGTCTATGTGAAGTTGGTGGATTATGGTGGAAAGATGGCTGCTTTTTGGGCCAGTCTTGTGTCTCCTCGTAAAGGTAAGTACAAGACAATTTGGTGCGCGGTGATTGCGCTTGAAAGGCCCAACAGTGAGGAGATTTGGGGGAAGGTCGAGTGGTATGAGGCAGTGCTTACAGTCCCCGTGTCATATGAATTCGAGCATGCTCTTGCTGTTATCGTTTGATGAATGACATACAGGACAGGCTTGGATGTGGTGAAACGTTTTGTTGGTATTGTATCATTTTGTTGGATGATTGTGTATTGTCTTTTTTTGGCTTTATGCTGTTGACATTGTTTCACTTGTAAACCTTTGATAATGGTTAGCTTATTTCTCTACTGCTGAAGACCTTATGAAAACACTGTTTTGGTTGAAAAGAAAGTTTACTTTTTTCATGGTGCAAGTGCAAGTATATAACTCTTAGCCGTCGTACGTTATGGAATCATGTAGTGACGCACTACTATATATAACATTTTGTTTTGAATTTGTGTTCTTTTGAAATGCTTTTTAGCTTGGAAATCTAAGTTAATTAGCTTTTTGAAGTTGCAGGTAAAAATGTGAGATTTTCAATTTGTTTTTAAAATCACCCCTTTTGGGATGATTATCCTCTGAGGTCTTCTAGCTTCATGATCAAGTAAGTTTTTAAAATCACATTGCAAGTAAGTTTCTTCAGGTGTTTTGGCTATCTTGTTGATTAATATATAATATTTATGATTTTGTTATATATATATTTTACAGTATATATTCAATAGTTCTTTCGTTCTTTATTATATTAAAGTTCAAGTTTAAATTTAGTATTTAGTATATCAGTTTAAGTTTTGATTTTATAAAGTTTAGTTTTTATTGATTTACTCAAACTTTAAATACTAAATAAAACATAAAGAAAATATAAACAAGTCGGACTTGTCTAAGTTTCTAATAGTTGTGGAATGTCTAACGATCACCGCAACCAAAATCTATTTAGTTGACCGTAGTGTTTTTCGTTTGTATAGTATTTTATTACTAAAGTATTCACTTGATTTATATAGTTTTTAATAATTTAAAACCATAAACTTAAAATACTAAATAAAACATAAACAAAACGGAAACAAGTCGGACTTGTGGAATGTCTAACGATTACTGTGTCCAAAATGCAGTTAGTCAACCAAAATGTTATTTGTTTGTAATTTAGTATTTAAGTTTAAATTTTAGTTTTTAATGATTTAAAACCATAAACTTAAAATACTAAATAAAACATAAACAAAACGGAAACAAGTCGGACTTGTGGAATGTCTAACGATTACTGTGTCCAAAATGCAGTTAGTCAACCAAAATGTTATTTGTTTGTAATTTAGTATTTAAGTTTAAATTTTAGTTTTTAATATGATTTAAAACCCTAAACTTAAAATACTAAATAAAACATAAACAAAACGGAAACAAGTCGGACTTGTGGAATGTCTAACGATTACTGCATCCAAAATGCAGTTAGTCAACCAAAGTGTTATTTGTTTGTAATTTAGTATTTAAGTTTAAATTTTAGTTTTTAATATGATTTAAAACCCTAAACTTAAAATACTAAATAAAACATAAACAAAACGGAAACAAGTCGGACTTGTGGAATGTCTAACGATTACTGCATCCAAAATGCAGTTAGTCAACCAAAGTGTTATTTGTTTGTAATTTAGTATTTAAGTTTAAATTTTAGTTTTTAATATGATTTAAAACCCTAAACTTAAAATACTAAATAAAACATAAACAAAACGGAAACAAGTCGGACTTGTGGAATGTCTAACGATTACTGCATCCAAAATGCAGTTAGTCAACCAAAGTGTTATTTGTTTGTAATTTAGTATTTAAGTTTAAATTTTAGTTTTTAATATGATTTAAAACCCTAAACTTAAAATACTAAATAAAACATAAACAAAACGGAAACAAGTCGGACTTGTGGAATGTCTAACGATTACTGCATCCAAAATGCAGTTAGTCAACCAAAGTGTTATTTGTTTGTAATTTAGTATTTAAGTTTAAATTTTAGTTTTTAATATGATTTAAAACCCTAAACTTAAAATACTAAATAAAACATAAACAAAACGGAAACAAGTCGGACTTGTGGAATGTCTAACGATTACTGCATCCAAAATGCAGTTAGTCAACCAAAGTGTTATTTGTTTGTAATTTAGTATTTAAGTTTAAATTTTAGTTTTTAATATGATTTAAAACCCTAAACTTAAAATACTAAATAAAACATAAACAAAACGGAAACAAGTCGGACTTGTGGAATGTCTAACGATTACTGCATCCAAAATGCAGTTAGTCAACCAAAGTGTTATTTGTTTGTAATTTAGTATTTAAGTTTAAATTTTAGTTTTTAATATGATTTAAAACCCTAAACTTAAAATACTAAATAAAACATAAACAAAACGGAAACAAGTCGGACTTGTGGAATGTCTAACGATTACTGCATCCAAAATGCAGTTAGTCAACCAAAGTGTTATTTGTTTGTAATTTAGTATTTAAGTTTAAATTTTAGTTTTTAATATGATTTAAAACCCTAAACTTAAAATACTAAATAAAACATAAACAAAACGGAAACAAGTCGGACTTGTGGAATGTCTAACGATTACTGCATCCAAAATGCAGTTAGTCAACCAAAGTGTTATTTGTTTGTAATTTAGTATTTAAGTTTAAATTTTAGTTTTTAATATGATTTAAAACCCTAAACTTAAAATACTAAATAAAACATAAACAAAACGGAAACAAGTAGGATTTGTGGAATGTCTAACGATTACTGCATCCAAAAAATCCAGTTAGTTTATCGAAGTGTTATTTGTTTCTAGTTTAGTATTTAGGTTTAAAGTTTTTAATTTTATTTTTAATTACTATATAATAAAACTTACTTCAAAAGTTATTAAAAATTTCTGAACTTCAAAGTTATAAAAATATCCAAAAAGTTTCTAAACAAGGAACTAAGAAGATAAATTTATGTTGTAGTTTTCTAATTAATTTTGGGGAACATTAAGTTTCAAATAAATCTAATATTAATCTCTTAGAAGTTAAAAAAAAAAGGGAGAAAAGAACAATTACCTGGAACTGGAAGGGATAATGATGATTTGTTGAAGCACACTTCCGAATAGCGCTTTTTGATTAGCTGGGTAGTGAGCCGGAAATCCAATAAGCGTTGTTTGTGTTTGACTCGGACTCGGTGGCGCCTTTTTTTTTTTGTGGACTCTCTCAACAACACCAATCTCGTCGGGAGCCCGCGGCGAGTTTTGAAGAAAGTCGGATTCTCGGAGAAGAGCAGTAACACGCTTTGTATGTATAACCTGCGAAGAAAAGAAGAAAACAAAATCAGTATTATAAGATATTTTGCAATTGTTTTCTTTCTTTAATTTCTTTCCAATGTGATAAACCAAAATCAAATAGAGGAAAACAACGCATGAGAATAAGACATACGAATATGGTAAAAATATTGAACAAAAGAATTCGTAAAAGCAGAAAAACGAAAGAGGAAACAAAAGAGAATTAACCTTTTAGAGAACAGATTTGCAAGTAACAATGTGGTACAATAGTCCCTAATAGCAAGTTGCTTTATCAGATATAGATCCATGGAGTTTAGTCGCAAGTTACGAAACATATTGAATTTAGATAGATCAAAGTAGTAGTAGACGAAGAAGAATGACAATCGATGTGTGTCTTCGTCTCTCTACTCTGCTCTGAGTTATATAGACACTAAGACACACACAACTGTCTTATGTTGAGGTCGGTTTGCACTATTCCAACGGAAAGAAAGTAAAAAAGGAAATAATTTTGAAAGTTGGAAAGATACTCCTAATTCCCTTTTTTTAATAATTTGGATGCAACGGTTGCAAAACATCACCATCATCAACAGAGGATATCAGTGATTAATGAATTATAATATTCAAAGTACACCATTAAATGTTTTGGTTTACATCTAAAAAGAAAAAACCGGAACCGAATTTTAGATTATTGCGGTTTGGTTTTTTAACAGCCTATTGAATTTTGATGTATTGAGTCTCCATTGAGGCCCATTAAGGCATTAAGAATCAGTAAAAAAGGATTAACAAAGTCCATTACACTGGAGAAGTCAAAATCCCTAAAATCCTCTTTGACTTTTGTTTCTCCGCCGTCGACAATTCATTATCGCTAATGTCGTCACCGGTTAAGAAGAAGAAGACAACGACGACGTCGTCAACGGTGCTATAACCGACACCGCAATCAACCCAGATTTCCTCGCTTCCTGATGATTTACTTATAAGTATCTTCGCACGCGTCTCGAGATTGGACTACCGGATCCTCTCTCTCGTCTCCAAGAGCTTTCGATCTCTCCTTGCTTCACCGGACCTCTACGAGACTCGTTCATTCTTAGGCCGCACCGAGAGTTGTCTCTATCTCTGCTTAAGCTTCCCCTCAAACCCTCACACTCGGTGGTTCACTCTCTGCCGAAAACCTAATCCAACCTTAACCAACAACATCAAGAAGAAGAAGAAGTCAAGTGGTCATGTTATGGCCGCAATCTCAATCCCCAATTCTCCTCCTGCACACTGCTCGGGTCTCGTTTCCGTTGGTTCTGATATTTACAACATTGGCGGATCCATCTACAAAGAGTACTCCTCTAGCATCTCCGTTTTGGACTGCAAGTCTCACACGTGGCGCGAAGCTCCAAGCATGCTTGTGGAGCGTAATATCCCTGCGGCCAACGTCATTGATGGGAAGATATATGTTGCAGGAGGCTGCAAAGAGTCTGATCCCTCTAATTGGATGGAAGCTTTCGATCTAAAAACACGAACTTGGGAGTCTGTGTTGAACCCTTACGCAGATAGGTGTGAAACTAGTATACGCAAGAGCGCAGTGATTGATGAAGCTATCTGTTTGTTTGGGTCTAAGGGTGTGGCTTACAACCCAAGATTAGATAGATGGGAAGCAATAGGAGAAGTGACTTATTTGGATTTAGGATGGCTACGTTTTACTTATTGCGTGATTGATAATGTACTATATTCTTATACTATATTAGATGGAATCAAATTGTATGACTCTAAGATTGGACGCTGGATGAAGTTGAAAGGTTTAGAAGGTTTGCCTAAGTTTCCTGGCTATAGTTGCGTTACATTGGCCGATTATGGTGGAAAGATGGCTGTTTTTTGGGACATGTATTTGCCTTCTAGTGGCTATAAGAAGAAGGTGATTTGGTGTGCGGTGATCAAACTTGGAAGGCGCTGCTACAATGAAGAGATTTTTGGCAAGGTTGAGTGGTTTGATGATGTGCTTACACTCCCTGCGTCTTATGAACTTGTGTGTGCTCGTGCTGCTACTGTTTGATGAATTGACTCGGTAGTGAATCTTGAATGTTGCAGGTAGGAGATTAGTTTAGTTTGCATCGGTCTGCTAATGTTTAAAATCCTAGCATAATTGTCTTGGTTGATCTGGAATGTTATTTACATTTGCAGGAGAACTGTAAAACAAGATGCACCCTTGTTTTTATTTACATTTGAAGAGAGTTTGGTCGAGACTAGTTTACACAACTCTTTTGTTTTATTTCGTTTCATTTGCAAAGGCTTTGCTTTGCTTGCGTGCTTGCTTTACAATCTTATAAACCAAATGATTATGATTTTATGTGTTTTCATTTAGTATTATCACAGGAAAACTGTAAACCAAAATGCTCAAATATCTTTGCCACAACAGTTCTTCTCATGTAATTGTTCCCAAATTTATGTTATTGAGGGCTTATTTTTTTGATAAAATCAAAAGGATTAACTAAATAGATCCCCCACAAGTCTAATGTAGTAGAATCGATAGTCTAGTCACTAATAGAATAGTTTTAGATTAATAGTTTTAAGAATTAAAAATGTATGGGCTGAGAGGCCCATTAAGTTCCCGAGTGAAAGAAAACCCTAAAATTCTCACAGCCACAGGGGGGAGAGAGTACCAGCAGTTTGATCAACGGCGATTTTCGTACTGCCGATGTCGTTGTCAACTAGATCTTCCGTGGCCATGAACGGCGAAGAGCCACCGATTGATAAGAAGAAGGATACCTCTGAGGCGTACCCGATTCTGCCACTTCCCGATGATTTGGTATTGAGTTGTTTAGCACGCGTCTCTAGATTGTATTACCCAACTCTCTCACTCGTATCCCAGAGTTTCCCCTCACTCCTTTCTTCACCGGAGCTTTACGAGACTAGATCGCTCTTAGGCCGCACCGAGAGTTGTCTCTATGTGTGCTTAAGGCTCCCTCCTGACTTTAAGACAACTTGGTTCACTCTCTGCCGGAGACCAGATCACGCCCACAAGAAGAAGAAGAAGAAGAAGAAGAAGAAGAATAAGAAGAAGAAGTCAAGTGAAAATCTTTTAATCCCAATCCCATCTCTGCAATCTCATCCTGTGAACTCGTCCGGTCTCTTGGCGGTTGGCTCTAGTATCTACAACTTTGGCGGACATATCAACGATGTGTCTTTGTCTACCGTCTCAATTCTCGACTGCAAGTCTCATACTTGGTGTGAGGCTCCAAGCATGCTGGTGGAGCGGGCTTATCCAGTTTCCAGTCTTGTTGATGGAAAGATATATGTAGCAGGAGGATGTGACATATGGATGGAGGTGGAGCATGCTGGTGGAGCATGCTGGAGCGGGCTTATACAGGCTCAGCAGGTAGAGCGGGCTTATCCAGGCTCCAAATGGATGGAGGTTTTCGATTTGAAAAAGCAAACTTGGGAGTTTGTGTCGAGCCCTCTTGTAGAGAGATGGGATGGTGGTATGAACAGGAGCGCAGTAATTGACGGAGAAATATTTATGTTTGGGAATAAGGGTTTGGTTGGTGTGGCTTACAAGCCAAAAGAAGATAAATGGCAAGGCATAGGTGCTATGACTAATTTGGCTTTAGGATGGGGATACTTTTCTCATTGCGTGGTAGATAACGTTCTATATTCTTATAGTAATCAAGATGGAATCAAATGGTACGACCCTAAGATAGGTGACTGGTCAAATTTGAAGGGTTTGGTAGGTCTACCCAAGTTTGCTGATTATAGTCGTGTTAAATTGGTGGATTATGGTGGAAAGATGGTGATTCTGTGGGACAAGTCTGTTCCTTGTAGTGGCTATACGGACAAGATGATTTGGTGTGCGGCAATTGTGCTTGAAAGACCAAACAATCAAGAGATTTGGGGGAAGGTTGAGTGGCTTGATGCTGTGCTTCAAGTCCCCAAGAAATATCAATTCGTGTGTGCTCTTTCTGCTACTCTGTGATGAATCGACTCAGTTTGTGAATCTTGAATATGGCGCAGGTAGAAAGATTAGTTTTTAGGTTGCGTCGGGCAGCATGAATGTTTCGTGTTGTGAGACTATAAACCAAATTTCTTACAAGTTACTTACTGCTTTGGTTACATTCTTAGGAAGATCTGTTAGACTCTTTGAAGAGAGTTTGGTAAGGCTTTGCTTGCCTCTTACGATCCTCCTATAAACAAATTGAGTATGGCTTTTTGTGTTTTCATTTACCATCATAGGTAAGAAAGATGAACGCTTATTACAGCTTTTGATCTAACACAGAAGCATTCAGACGGAATCATTCATGGTAAGAGTAAACACAGAAGCAGCAGTTCAGCTCCGGAAGTTCCTTGCCTACATAAACTGTTTTCTATAGTTTACGTTAAATTTATGATTTGAGGCCCATTAAGAAACTAAATGTAAAATACATAATTGTAAATTGGGCCCATAATTCAGAAAATTCGGTGGTGAAGTGAGGTTAAAAAACGAGCAGGTTGATCAACAAAAGTTCTTCTCACGTAATTGTTCCCAAATTTATGTTATTGAGACTTGTTAAGATAAAATCAAAAGGATTCTGATAACTAATTTGTAAATAGAGCCCACAAATCTAAAATGAACGCACATTAGACATTAGTAGTATCGATAGCGACCGGATGTAGTGTCACTAACAGAATAGTTTAAGGAAGATTTTAGATTCATACTAATTTGCAAAGGTTATAGAGATGTAAAAAATGTAATGGGCTGTGGCCCATTAAGTTCCCGCTCTAGAATTCGAGTGAAAAACCCTAAAGTTCCCACAGGCAAGAGAGCTCCGGGAGTTTGATCAACGGAGAATTTTGTACTGCCGCAGTTCCATGGCCATGAACGGCGAAGAGCCACCGATTGAGAAGAAGAATAAGAAGAGGAAGACCTCCGAGGCGTACCCGATTCTGCCACTTCCCGATGATTTGGTTTTGAATTGTTTGGCACGCATCTCCAGACTGCATTACCCGACTCTCTCCCTCGTATCCAAGAGTTTCCGCTCACTCCTTTCTTCACCGGAGCTTTACGAGACTAGATCACTCTTAGGTCGTACCGAGAGTTTTCTCTACGTGTGCTTAAGGCTCCCTCCTGAGTTTAACACAACTTGGTTCATTCTCTGCCAGTCAAGTGGAAATCATCTTTTGATCCCAATCCCATCTTTGCAATCTCGTCCTGTGCACTCGTCTAATCTCTTGGCGGTTGGTTCTAATATCTACAACATTGGCGGATATGTCGACGATGCGCCTTCGTCTACCGTCTCGATTCTCGACTGCAAGTCTCATACTTGGTGTGAGGCTCCAAGCATGCTGGTGGAGCGGTCTTATCCACTTTCCAGTGTTGTTGATGGAAAGATATATGTAGCAGGAGGATGTGAAGAAGATTACAATTCGTCCATGTGGATGGAGGTTTTCGATTTGAAAAAGCAAACTTGGGAACTTGTGTCGTGCCCTCTTGTAGAGAGATGCGGTAGTGGTATGAACAGGAGCGCAGTAATTGATGGAGAAATATTTATGTTTGGGAGTAAGGGTTTGGGTGTGGCTTACAAGCCAAAAGAAGATAAATGGCAACGCTTAGGTGCCATGACTAATTTTGATGTAGGATGGCAATGGTTTTATTATTGCGTGGTAGGTAACGTTCTATATTGTTATAGTAATCAAGATGGGATCAAATGGTACAACCCTAAGATAGGTGACTGGTTAAATTTGAAGGGTTGGATATCTGAAACTGTGTCTGCTGCTGATTATAGTCGTATTAAATTGGCGGACTATGGTGGGAAAATGGTGGTTTTGTGGGACCGGTATGTTCCTTCTAGGGGCTATAAGAACAGTGGCTATAAGAACAAGGTGATTTGGTGTGCTGTAATTGCGCTTGAAAGACCAAACAATCAAGAGATTTGGGGGAAGGTCGAGTGGCTTAATCCTGTGCTTAAAGTCCCCAAGTCTTATCAATTCGTATGTGCTCTTTCTGCTACTCTGTGATAATCGACTCAGTTTGTGAATCTTGAATGGCGCAGGTAGAAAGATTAGTTTTTAGGTTGCGCCGGGCAGCAAGAATATTTCGTGTTGTGTGACTATAAACCAAATTTCTTACAAGTTACTGGCTTTGTTTAGGAAGATCTGTTAAGACTTAAGAGGGTGGAACTCTTGAAGAGAGTTTGGTTGGGTAGTTATTACAAAACTCTTTGTAATTTGCAAAGGCTTTTGCTTCCTTGCCTCTTTGCAATCCTCCTATAAACAAATGAGTTTGGCTTTTTTTGTGTTTTCATTTTACCATCTTAGGAAAGAAGATAACGCTTCTTACATCTTTTGATCTAACAAAGTTTTATTTATTTATTTATGCAGTTCATCTTCAGACTGAATCATTCATGGTAAACAAAGAGAAGCAGTTCAGCTTCAGAAGTTCCTTGCCTACATATAAAATTGTTGAACTCCTTGTTTTATTTCTCTTCATTTGCAAAGAATTTGTTTTTCCTGCGTGTTTGCTTGCATCTTATAAACAAATGATTATGCTTTATGTGTTTTCATTTAATATGACAGGAAAACTCTAGCCAAAATGTTAAATATCTTTGTTGTGAATTATAACTAGAATACACTTATATGTGTTTGCAATATTATGTAAAGAGAACAATAAATAATAAAGTGAGAGAGAGCCACGAGAGAGAGATTTTGGGAGTCTTTTTGATCTAAAAAAACTTATGCATTACTCTCCTACAACTCCTTATATATAATACACTAGTATTAGACCCGTATCTTATACGGGAAAAAGCTTAGATATAAGAATTATGTGCATCTCCTAAACCTCTCATCACTTTTCCATCTACACCATTGTGCTATGCATGTATGTAGCAGTTAATTTTCCACCTGCAAGAGATCAACGTACATACACAAATAGTATAGCAAAAACAAAAATCGCTACGCTATTACAAAATGAAAATACTGTAATGCAAATTACAGTCAAATCTATGTTTATCATGATCGGATAATTCTAGTAGGCATTTAAATAACACATAATTAATTACATTACCAAACTCACCAATTCTTGTTACGGTAAATGAAAAAAACATCATGTTTAGTTGATGCACCTGCTAGAAAACCCATAAATTCAGCTTATGTAATTGCTTTTTTTTTGGTTGACGAAGTTTGCGTGAATTTATTACCGTAAAAAAGTTTGAGCTTTTGTCAATTGCTTCAGATTCCTTACGCCTCCGTCTTTTTCTCTACCCGATATGAGGAAAGCAAGCATCTATGATATCATCTTATTGGATGAATTTAAAGGGTTGAGTAAAGATCTATTGTGAAAATCATTGAGGGCTTTTTGTTTTGCAGAAAAAAAAAGAAACAAAGATGGTGTCCATGGTTGGTAAAAAAATAGAATGGTCTGGATGATTGTTAAGTTTTTTTATAATTTTACAGTTGTTTTATTTTGAAATTGCAGAGATCATGGAGGACAGTTACTCAAGAAAATTTAGGTTTTTTTCTAATGTTTTGCATTTTTGTTGTATTATTTTTTAGTTATTTTTTAAAAATAGAAAATAAAATATGATGTGGCTTAATCTTATTAGACATGTGACGTGTGCTTTATAGGTGGATTACAAAGCACATGAGTCACACAACCATTAGTTTTGGTAGTTTTGGTAATGACAAATGTTAACATTTCAAAGATTTTGTAACACTACATGCACAAGTCTAATGCCATGTGTTTGTGATGGAATAATCACACTTGTGTTTTACAATATTAAAGGGGAGGTATTGGTTTAGGATTTAGAAAGAATTTTAATGACTTTAAAAATTAGGTAAAATATGTTGTTATTCAATCAAGACTTTTAAAAACTCTTTAAAAATTTGGTGTTATTGGTTGTGGATTTGTAAAAATTTATCTAAAATCTTGATAAATCTAGTGTTATTGGAGTAAGAGTTTTATAAAGTCATTAAAAGTTTTATGTTATTC
>NC_025696.1:654640-676372 GCF_000633955.1 Camelina sativa | reverse complement strand
ATTGCAGAGATCATGGAGGACAGTTACTCAAGAAAATTTAGGTTTTTTTCTAATGTTTTGCATTTTTGTTGTATTATTTTTTAGTTATTTTTTAAAAATAGAAAATAAAATATGATGTGGCTTAATCTTATTAGACATGTGACGTGTGCTTTATAGGTGGATTACAAAGCACATGAGTCACACAACCATTAGTTTTGGTAGTTTTGGTAATGACAAATGTTAACATTTCAAAGATTTTGTAACACTACATGCACAAGTCTAATGCCATGTGTTTGTGATGGAATAATCACACTTGTGTTTTACAATATTAAAGGGGAGGTATTGGTTTAGGATTTAGAAAGAATTTTAATGACTTTAAAAATTAGGTAAAATATGTTGTTATTCAATCAAGACTTTTAAAAACTCTTTAAAAATTTGGTGTTATTGGTTGTGGATTTGTAAAAATTTATCTAAAATCTTGATAAATCTAGTGTTATTGGAGTAAGAGTTTTATAAAGTCATTAAAAGTTTTATGTTATTCAAGTAAAACAAAAGAATCTTAGATTGTTAATGAATTCAAATTTTATGTTATTGGTTTAGGATTTTATATCATTTACTTCATAACAAAAGTCATAAAAACTCTTTCATCAAATAGAAAGATTTTACAATGTTAGAAAAAACAAATCCTAAACCAATACCTAAAAAACATAAAGTCATTAAAAAAATTTCTAAATCCTAAACCAATACCTAATTTATGTTTTGAGGCTCATTAAAATAAAATCAAAAGGATTTCTGATAACTAATTATTTCATCACAAGTCACCACGTAGATATAGGTATATAAATTTGTCCTTATCACACTATATATATTTTATGAATACAATACCTCCGATCACACGGAGTTTCATCAGATTACAGTTTGATTAACGGCGAGTTTCGTACTGCCGATGTCGTTGTCAACTAGATCTTCCGTGGCCATGAACGACGAAGAGCCACCGATTGAGAAGGAGAAGTTGACCGCTCAGGCGTACCCGATTTCGTCACTTCCTGACGATTTGCTATTGAGTATCTTCGCACGCGTCTCGAGAGTGTATTACCCGATTCTCTCTCTCGTCTCCAAGAGCTTTAGATCTCTCATTGCTTCACCTGAGCTTTACGAGACTCGGTCACTCTTAGGCCGCACCGAGAGTTGTCTCTATGTGTGCTTAAAGCTCCCTCCTGACTTTAACACAACTTGGTTCACCCTCTGCCGGAGACCGGATCAGACCCATAAGAAGCAGAAGAAGTCAATGGGAAGAAATCTTTTGGTTCCAATCCCATCTCTAGAATCTCCTCCTGTGCACTCGTCCAATCTCGTGGCGGTTGGCTCCAAAATCTACAACATTGGCGGGGATGCAAAATCTTCGTCTACCGTCTCGATCCTGGACTGCAAGTCTCATACTTGGTGTGAGGCTCCAAGCATGCTGGTGGAGCGGTCTTATCCAGTTTCCAATGTTATTGATGGAAAGATATACGTAGCAGGAGGATGTGAAGAAGAGTGCAAGTCCTCCAACTGGATCGAGGTTTTTGACTCAAAAAAGCAAACTTGGGAGCTTGTGTCGTGCCCTCTTGTAGATGGATGGGTAACTCATACACGCAAGAGCGCAGTAATTGATGGAAATATATTTATGTTTGCGCGTTTATGTGCGGGTCTCGCTTACATGCCAAAAGAAGATAGATGGGAAGCCTTAAGTGTGCTTACTTCTTTTGAGTTAGAATGGGAATCACTTTGTTATTGCGTTGTAGATAACGTTCTTTATTGTTACGATAAAGGAATCATATGGTACAACCCTAAGGTAGGAAGCTGGTTTAAATTGAAGAGTTTGATAGGACTACCCAAATTTGATGATCATGTTGGTGTCAAAGTCAAAATGGCTGAATATGGTGGAAAGATGGTGATCTTTTGGGACAAGTATCTTCCTTCTTGGGGCTATAAGAAGAATAAGGTGATTTGGTGTGCAGTCAAGAGATTCGTGGGAGTCGAGAGATTTTGGGGAAGGTTGAGTGGCTTGATGCTGTGCTTACAGTCCCCGAGAAATATAAATTCGTGTCTGCTCTTTCTGCTACTGTTTGATTAATCAACTCAATTCTGAATCTTGAATGAATGGCGCAGCTTAGAAGAAGATTAGTTTTTAGATTGCGTCGGGGAGCATGAACATATCGTGTTGTGAGACTGACTACTATAAACCAAATTTTCTTACAAGTTTTTTTACTGCATTGGTTGAATACTTTGTAAGATCTGTTATTACAAAACTCTTTGTAATTTGCAAAGGCTTTTGCTTCCTTGCTTCAAAAGTTCCTTCGTTGCATTTCACCCTAAAATTGTTTCTATAGTTTACGTTGAAATTATGATTTAAGGCCCATTAAGAAACTAAAAACGTAAATGATTTTGGTACCCATTTCTAAATTGGGCCCATAATTTAATTCTTAATAATCGAATTAAGCACACGCGCTTCAGAACAAAAAAACCCCGGAGGTTGATCAACGGCGATTTCGTCTCTCTCTCTCGCCGATGTCGTCTCCAGAGAAGAAGAGGAGGAGGAAGAAGAAGAAGCCGTCGCTTATACTCCCGCAATCGACGACTCCAAATCCTTCACTTCCCGATGATTTGGTACTGAGCTGCTTAGCACGAGTCCCGAGATTGTATTATCCAACTCTCTCCCTCGTCTCCAAGAGTTTCCGCTCGCTTATTGCATCACCGGAGCTTTACAAGATCCGGTCCTCTTTAAACCGAACCGAGTCTTGTCTCTATGTGTGTATACAAGATGGAGATGATGACCCTAACCCTAAGTGGTTCACTCTCTGCCTGAAACCTAATCGAACTCTAACCAATGATGAGGACCTCATCGAGAAGAAGAAGAAGAAGAAGAAGAAGTCAAGTGGGTATGCTTTGGCGGTAATCCCAGTTCTCCATTCTCGTGGTGTGCACTGGTCAGGTCTCGTTGCGGTTGGTTCTAACATCTACAACATTGGCGGACCCATCGACCAAGAAGTAGGACATTCCTCTAGCGTCTCGATCTTGGACTGTCAGTCTCACACGTGGGGCGAAGGTCCAAGCATGCGGGTAGAGAGGAACTATCCAGCGGCCAATTTGCTTGATGGAAAGATATATATGACAGGAGGCTGCAAAGACTGCAGCAATGCATCTAACTGGATGGAGGTTTTCGATCCCAAAAGACAAACTTGGGAGCCTGTCTTGAGCCCTGGTGCAGAGATTGGTGGTTGTAGTGTGCATAAAAGCGCAGTGGTTGATGGAGAGATCTTATTTGCAAACTCTAGAGGTTTGATTTACAACCCCAAGGAAGGTAGATGGAGAAGGATGCCATGGGATATGGATGGGGGTTGGGTTTGGTGGTCTTATTGCGTTGTTGAGAACGTTCTTTACTATTATTACGAGGGAGAGTTTAATTGGTATGACAGTAAGGCAAGACTCTGGAAAACATTGAAGGGTCTGAAAGGACTGCCTAGGTTTGCCAGATATGGTGGGAGGATGGCGGATTATGGTGGAAAGATGGCTGTTTTCTGGGACAAGATTGTGACTTCCAGTGGATGTAAGAAGAAGGAGATTTGGTGCGCGGTGATTGCGCTTGAAAGACGCGACGGTGAAGAGATTTGGGGGAAGGTCGAGTGGCATGACGCAGTGCATACAGTTCCCTTGTCATATAAAGTGGTCTATGCTCTCTCCCCTACCGTTTGATGAATGTATAATTCACCGGTTGGTGGTTGTTGGTATTGTTGTATCATTTTGTTGGATGACTGTGTCTTTTGTTTTTAGCGTTAAGGTGCGTAGACATCATTTCACCTGTAAAACTTTGATGCTTAAGCTTATTTTGTGCTGCTAAAGACCTATGTAACTCTGTTTTGGTTGAATAGAAAGTTCTCTTCTTACATGGGAAGAACAAGTAAATCAAGAAATACACTTTTGATTGAAGAGTGTTTGGTCGTCTATTACACATAACTGGCTTTCTCTTTTCTTGATGACTAGCTGATGAAGTTGTTGCACAAGGGCTTCTTATTATAAAATACAAATTTCCTCTTCTTTTTTTTTGGCCAAGAGGAAACGAAAACAATGTGATCAAATATAGTATTATTATTCATTTATATACAACACTCAAAACTAGGCACAACTAAGCTCTGATAACACGTTTGATGAGATTTTGCGGGGACACATGTCATTGTGGAACTAGAGGCCATCGGGTCTAGCTATACCATCTTTGTTGTCTAAATAGCTCTGAACGTGCTCAAAGGCCTGATGATGTATTATTGTGCAGTTAGAGCTAATCAAAACAAACAAACTCCAATGTACACAACTGAATAGGAACAGAGGCGTTCTGAGACTTACCTCAATGGCGATTTCAGTTGGTGTAAGATCTGAGACGCTTTTATAACCGAGCTTCAATGCAATATCTGAACAATACGAGTAAACTAGTCACAAAACAGTAGGGGCTGAGATTGTGTAAAGCTACAGAAACTGAAAAGTGGAAAGGACCATACTCTCCAAGGAAACTCTCGCGTTGGCATTATTGTATGCTTCACCACGTCCATCCCAAATTTTTGAAAGACGGTTTAAAGCCTATATAAGAAGTCACAAATGATCAAAACCACTGAGAAAAGCTTAACCTGTGTTAACTTAACAATAATAGTACTACCGCTGTGTATATGTCTTCTGACTCATCATCATGTAATAATGGTCTTGAATCAGTTCCTACCGCAGCAATTCTATGCGCTAAGACTTCTAAAGGAACATCTAGCCAAATGCTAATACCTTTATGCATATACTTCCTGTGTACCAAATGGTAATATAAAGAGGCATTGTTACCAAATGATCTGAGTTTCACATTATACATCACTATTGAGAAGAAAACGAACCAATTGATGGGTCTTATGACAGCACCTCCCCCGGTCGAAACAACAACTTGATGATACGTCAAAGAGAGCTTTTTTAGTGCCTCGGTCTAGAAAGAAAGCATGTGGTGAAATTAGCAGCAAGAATAATCAAAGAAGCACCGAAGAAGAATTCAACACAGCAGAATTAGCAGCAGGATTTATTGGTAACACAATCTATCTACAACTATAGAGAAATGTTAGGGGAAGAACCACCAACCTCTTTTTCTCTGAAAACACTCTCACCGAAATGCTCAAATATCTCAGCTACAGAAGTTCCATTCATCGCTTGCTCGATCAAAGTGTCACTGGGACATTTACAAAACAATGTTTAAGCTCATCTAAAGCTCAATAGACACACTTGAAAATGGGCAGATAAGTATATACCTATCAAACAATGTATAACCAAGTGCTCCTGCCATAATCTTTCCCACTGTGGTCTTCCCGGAACCCATCATTCCTAACAAATTCACGAGGAAATTGTTCAACTACCAGAATACATGAGAAGCTAAAACAAGACGCAAATTAAGGAAGAGACAAGGAAACTGACCAACAAGATAAATAGATCGTCCATTTAAATATGGTTTAACCTCTTCAGCTTTTCTCTGCAGAAGCTAATATAGTCCATTTTCAACATTAAACGTTGATAGAAAAAGGTAGAAGAGATAGCACACAACATCTAAACCATTTCACTAAAGACTGAAAAGTCTTGATGAAATCACAGAAGAGTATTAACTTGCCTTCAAAATCTGTTCTTCATCAGATGGAGAATGAAGAAGACTTCCAGTTTCCAACACTGCAACAAAAAAATTTAAAAGAAAAATAAAGATGGAGGAAACACATCTCTTGTGTCATCAAAACAAGATACAACCGAATCATATAGAAAGATTCATGCTTTTTTGTGAGAAGAACCTGAGGAGTTGTTATCAGAAACAGATCTTAGTCGATGGTCCCTTCTCTTGTCAAGAGCTAAAGAAACAACTTTAAGCCTTTTATCTTCGTTAAATCTCAGTGAATACCTCAGAGAACCACGAGGCTTCCCTTCAAAAGTCCTCAAATCAATCCATGATGAGCACTGAAACCTCTGAATAGTAGCTACTTCCATATTATTCTGGAAATGCACAGTACAACAATTCAAACTCTATAAAGAAAAAAAAAGCCAAAATCTTTTGGATTCAGCAATTTTTCTTTCTTTGCAAAGAATCAAGAACTCATCTTCAAAGCCAAAATAACATCAATGGAACCATTTCCTTACAAAAATGGATTTAAAATATAAAAACACACTAATTTTATGGCTATCATAACTAATACAAATTCAGTATAAACAATGAATGCAGAGACAAATGAAAACGGAGACTGGAGAATGTATAAAAGGGTTCACCTTTTTTTTTGTCAACGGCGGAGCAAGAAGACACGAGGAGAGGCACAGACTCTCTCTCAATCTCTCTCTTTTTATTGGCGTAAATGAGTACTCTACTTTACTAGATTTATGTGTTTTAAATATTCTCTCGGTCATTGTATAATGATGATTATTAAACAGAAATACATGTAAGAGAGGTAGGTGAAAAACTGAAAATTCCAATATTTATGTTTATTTATGCCTAGTCAATTATCATGTATTTAATTTGAATAAGACCATAAGATATTGCTTCTTATATATGTGATATTTGTCCATATTATTGTGAGTCTCACAAAATTTTCTATATGAGTGTTTTTTTTATGTACCACATGATCCTTCATGGTCATTGGTAGTAATTTATTTCCTAATGTTTTCATACATTTAAAAGATTGAAAAAGGATAATTATCTCTATGGCAAAAATGTAATTTTGGTAGGTGAGACGTGGAATTTAGAATTAAATAATGAATGGGCCCATCCAATATGTACGAGGTAGGCCCATCAAAATCTAACTGTTCATCCAACCAACCCTCATCTATCCAATTTCTGTCATTTTGATGTTTGGTAGTATGACTGTCTCCCGTTTTTATTTATCTGATCCAACATCCTTTCTTCGCTTATAACAAAAAAACGGCAGCATGTTTCTCAATGATCTACGCGGCAGCACGCGCTCTTCTTCTCTTTTTCAGTCTCAGTAAGTCAGTATGATGAGAAGCTATGGGAGTTGGCGTAAACTGCAAGGAACTATACGTTTCTACTCTTCTTCTTCTGCCTCGGGTCTATTGGACTTTGTTAACCTAGACTTTCCTTCTACGATAGGAATCCGAGGAAGGCGCGATTTTGCTCGTCTCTTGCAGCTGCGTGCGTCCGATGATCCTATGCTTCTCTATCACAACAATGTAGTTCATGGTCAGGTTATTGTTTCGGGTCTTGGGTCAGATACGTATCTTTGCAATATCCTGCTAAATTTGTATTCGAAATCTGGTGGTATGGTTTATGCACGTAAGGTGTTTGAGAAAATGCCCGAGAGAAATTTGATTACTTGGTCTACCATGGTTTCAGCTTGTAACCATCATGGGTTTTATGAGGAGTCTTTGTTTGTTTTCTTACAATTCTGGAGAAGTAGGGAAAACAGTCCCAACGAATATATTTTGTCGAGTTTTATCCAAGCTTGCTCAGGGTTAGATGGTGGTACTGGTCGTTTGATGGTTTTTCAATTACAGAGTTTTCTTGTAAAGAGTGGGTTTGATAGGGATGTTTATGTTGGCACCTTGTTGATTGATTTCTATCTAAAGGAAGGTAATATAGATTATGCAAAGCTTGTATTTGATGCTTTACCAGATAAATCTACAGTTACTTGGACGACAATGATCAGTGGGTGTGTCAAAATGGGAAGAAGCTACGTTTCGTTACAGCTCTTCTACCAACTAATGGAAGGTAATGTTGTTCCAGATGGTTATATCCTTTCTACGGTTCTAAGTGCCTGTTCAATACTTCCGTTTCTTGAAGGGGGGAAGCAGATTCATGCACACATATTAAGATTTGGACATGAGATAGATGCCTCACTGATGAATGTGCTTATAGATTCTTATGTGAAGTGTGGCAGAGTTACAGCTGCTCGTAAGCTTTTTGATGGAATGCCGAATAAAAACGTCATTTCATGGACCACGTTGCTGTCTGGTTTTAAGCAGAACTCTCTTCATAAGGAAGCCATGGAATTGTTCACCAGTATGGCAAAGTTCGGTTTGGAGCCGGATATTTATGCTTGCTCTAGCATACTCACATCGTGTGCCTCAATTCAAGCTTTGGAATATGGAAGACATGTTCATGCTTACACTATCAAAGCCAATCTTGGCAATGATAGCTATGTGACTAACAGCTTGATTGACATGTATGCGAAATGTGATTGTTTGGCCGATGCCAGAAAAGTTTTTGATATTTTCGGTTCAGATGACGTGGTTTTGTTTAATGCAATGATTGAAGGTTACTCGAGACTTGGGACACAATGGGAATTACGGGAAGCATTGGATATCTTTCGTAATATGAGGTTCAGATTGATTCGACCTAGCCTATTGACTTTTGTTAGCCTTCTACGTGCATCTGCTTCTTTAACAAGCTTGGGACTGAGTAAACAAATTCATGGATTGATGTTCAAATATGGGGTTAACTTAAATATATTTGCTGGAAGCGCTTTGATTGATGTTTACTCAAATTGCTACTGTCTCAAGGATTCTAGGCTTGTGTTTGATGAAATGAAAGAGAAGGATCTTGTTATCTGGAATTCAATGTTTTCAGGTTATATTCAACAATCAGAGAATGAAGAAGCTCTCAGTCTGTTTTTGGAATTACAGTTATCAAGAGAAAGACCCGATGAATTTACTTTTGCCGACATGGTTACAGCAGCTGGCAACCTAGCAAGTCTTCAGTTGGGTCAAGAGTTCCATTGTCAGCTTCTGAAAAGAGGTTTAGAACGTAATGCGTATATAACAAATGCTCTACTAGATATGTACGCCAAATGTGGTAGTCCCGAAGACGCTCATAAGGCTTTTGGTTCAGCAGCTTCAAGAGATGTGGTTTGTTGGAACTCTGTCATCTCGTCTTATTCGAATCATGGAGAAGGCAGAAAAGCTATTCGGATGCTTGAGAAAATGATAAATGAGGGAATAGAGCCTAACTACATCACCTTTGTGGGAATTTTGTCAGCTTGTAGCCATGCTGGTCTTGTAGAAGATGGTCTTAAGCAATTTGAGTTAATGCTTCGATTTGGAATTGAACCAGAAACTGAACACTATGTTTGTATGGTATCTCTTTTAGGCCGTGCTGGTAGATTGAACGAGGCAAGGGAGTTGATTAAGAAAATGCCGACAAAACCAGCTGCTATAGTATGGAGGAGTTTGCTGAGTGGATGTGCAAAGGCCGGAAACGTCGAATTAGCTGAACATGCTGCTGAAATGGCTATTTTGTCTGATCCAAAGGATAGTGGATCGTTTACGTTGCTTTCTAATATATATGCGTCGAAGGGTATGTGGAGTGAAGCAAAGAAGGTAAGAGAAAGAATGAAGTTTGAAGGTGTTGTGAAAGAACCTGGACGTAGTTGGATTTTGATTGATAACGAGGTGAACATCTTTTTGTCCAAGGATAAATCTCACCTCAAGGCTAATCAGATTTACGAAGTATTAGACGATTTGCGTGTACAGATCAAAGGGGCTAGTTAGCTAACTACTATACAAGAATTCCTTTTCAGATTTTCTATTGAGTGATTGAGTCTGTTTGGTTAAAGACCAATGCAGCTAGAGTTGTCCAGAATCGATATCAGTGATCATAAAGAGGTATCAAGCTGATTGGATCATTGAAGAAAGAGTTAAATCTCTATGTTGATGGAGTTGCTGGAGGTGAGACTAAGTAAGGGTGGTAAAAGAAGCGGATGTAAACAGCTTACAATCAAGACTACACAGTGAAGCGGCCTAGAAAGTAAAAAGATTGGAAGGAAGGAAACACCTTGGAACAACAACTACAAAAAAAAAAGATAAAGAGAGCATTAAGTAAAACCAAAGGACACCAAAAAAAAAAAGCAGGTAGGCAAGAATAGTCGGCTATCGGGTGCTTAATTTACGTCTCTTAATTTAACGGCGGTTTAACTTCTTTAATTTAAACCGTCTATAGACCCATTAAACTCCACGGTCGTTTAATGACATAATATTAAAAAGCTTATAAACATCTTATAAAAAGATCTCTAATAAAACATTTTGATGTCGTTTAAGTGATGCTCTAATAAAAAAAGTTATAAATCGATAAAAAGATCTCTAATAAAAAAATCTCACTTAAATGTCTCTAATAAATCGATAAAAAGTTATAAAAAAAAGTTATAAATCGATAAAAAGATCTCTAATAAAAAGATCTCACTTAAATGTCTCTAATAAATCGATAAGACATTTTGACAGCATAGAGATGCTCTAATAAAAAAAGTTATAAAAAGCTTAAAAGCTAATATAAAAGGTTATAGGAACTCATTAGATAAAAGATAATAATCATGACAAAAATACACAATAAATAAAATTGACGTGTGCAGGTGGGAAGACATGACATGCAAAAGTTGAAATGACATGCCGGAAGAGCATGTAAATTTACTTTTGATTTACTTTTGATTCGGAGAATCTCCATCGGCAGTGTTGAATTCAACGAGCTGAATAATACTATCGGATTCAATATTCCTAGATTGCATCCAGCTTATCATGCGCTTGCCCATAAGTAATGTCCGTATCTCATGCCCCTGCCCGTCTGTTAACCACAACTCAGCTGTTTCACGTCTCTTAACGACATTAAACGTCGATCTCAACACACACAGCACCGGCATCATTTGTAGTTGGGACCTCGCCTCTCCATTAGCAAGTTTCTCAACTGCTCCTGCCGTCAGATTGATCGCCATCTTATCGAAATAATAAACAAAAACTGAAAAAAGAAACAACCTTTGGGATGCGTCAACCTAGAAAGTAAATGATACGAAAGCAAATGCAATCTCGAGAAGAAGAGCTCAAAGATAACAGAGCTAGCAAAGAGGCAACTTTACCCCGGTTCGGTTGTCAGTTGCTTCTTATCACCTAAACCGGTTTGAGGGAGAAGTTGTAATGTTGACCAAGAAAAAGAAAATAGAATTTGGTGAACCCGATTTTAGAATTCAGCTAAACCGATAAACCAATTCAAAACAGTATTATTATTTAAATCAAACTAAATCCTCAATCTGTTCCAATTTTTTTTTAAACCGGAAACCAAATTGGACATGTAGTTGTTGTTATATAGGCCCAAGAAGTTGTTGGATCAGGCCGAGTTCTAGACAGTTCTGTTCAAGTTTTGGTTTTGTCGTAATCAGGTGGGAGAAACGAAAACCCTCGGGAATCATCATCACCTCTGGTTCTTTCTCGTCCGTCGTCACTTTTTTTTACCTCAGATTCCGGTGTCCTTCTTCCTTTCACTACTCCCGTTTAACCTCTCTACCTTGAAGTTGTCTCCGTGAGCGCTCTCTCTCTCTCTCTGCTTTGACTGTGCAACCATGTCGACCATTATGCAGAAGATCAAAGAAATTGAAGATGAGGTAATCTTTCAATCCTCCTCTGATTATTCAATATTTGGATTCATAGAACTGTAAATCCGATATATTTCTTATTCTTAGTTAGTTTTGAATCAAAGAAATGATTAATTGTTTTTATAATCTGTATGACTCACAAGTACGAGGTTATTTTTTTGTGTTTATGTCGCAGATGGCCAAAACACAGAAGAATAAAGCTACTTCTCATCATCTGGGTTTGTTAAAGGTAAATTTTTTCACATAGCTGAGAATTTTGTTGTTGCTTAGCTTTTGGAATCGTTTTTTGTATCTTTGAGAGTGGGAGTGAGATTGAATAGTTTAGGTGTTTTTGATGAATATTGTAACTCCTGGTTGAAATCGTATAAGCTCCCAAATCATGAAATAAGCACAAGGATGAATTATTATCTACGGACATGATCTCTTGTGAATTTCCTTTTTATCAAACAATTTGCTGAATATTGTAACTCCTGGTTGAAATCATATGAGCTTCCCAAATTGTTTCATGAAAGCTAACTACTAGTAGGCAAGCAGGCAGGAAATATCATTCCATATCGATTGTAGAAGTTGTTGCTTTTTCCCGCACCATTAGTAGCTTCTCTTTTAATTTGATTGGTCCGTTTTGTAGGCCAAACTTGCTAAGCTACGGAGGGACCTTCTTGCACCACCTACCAAAGGTGCTGGTGGTGGTGCTGGTGAAGGTTTTGATGTGACTAAAAGTGGAGATTCTCGAGTTGGACTTGTTGGGTTTCCTTCTGTTGGAAAATCAACGCTCTTGAACAAGCTGACTGGAACTTTTTCCGAGGTTTGTAGTTATTTATTAAGAATATTGAACTTCCTTTTTTTTTTCTTGTTGTAATTGGAGTTTTTGAAACTTACCACGTATCCAAGTCATCCTATTTCTAAGTTCTTTTTGACCAAATTCATGTGCAATATCACTTATGAGGCAAGACTGAACGGGTGATAGTCTTGTCTTGGATATAGATGAAACATAAATCTTGGAACTAGGTCTGTATGTTTGGCTGATACTCTATTTTTCTGAGGGTACATGCACTATGTTTTTTCAGGTTGCTTCTTATGAGTTCACGACTTTGACATGCATTCCTGGTGTTATTACATATCGTGGAGCTAAAATCCAGGTATGGTATCTACATCTATGCGTCTGTTGTTAATGTGTTGTTTGTTGGAGAGATAATTCTTGATTGTCCAATTGTTTCCTATGTCTTGGTAATTTGTGAAACACAATGAAATCCTTGCCTTTTTATATGCCATGTCCTAACCTGTAATTCTCGTTTTTCGAGTCTCACTTATATAATTGACATGTATTTTGCTTGAATGACTTCTTGGTGCTTAGATTAAGCTCAGAACGACATGTAATTTATTTATTGGACGTTAATGCTAATACTCTTTTCTATGTCCCCTTTAATGTAATGGGCTTGCAGTTATTAGATCTTCCCGGTATTATTGAGGGTGCTAAAGACGGAAAAGGTAGAGGACGACAGGTAAGTCGTGTATAAATCTCTTGAGTATTTCATAATTTGACCCTTTTTTTATCATATTTGACACTTTACTGTTTCCAGGTTATAAGTACTGCTAGGACATGCAACTGCATCTTAATCGTTCTCGATGCCATAAAGCCAATTACTCACAAGCGTCTCATTGAAAAAGAGCTCGAAGGATTTGGAATAAGGTATAAATTGCTTATATAACAACCTTCATACACCGTAATAGTTTCTGGTAAGGCAGTCTGACTCAATCGTGTACTGATGCTATTTAGGTTGAACAAGGAACCACCAAATTTGACGTTTAGGAAAAAAGACAAAGGTGGTATCAATCTAACTTCTACAGTCACTTGCACACACCTTGACCTCGACACTGTCAAGGCGATTTGCGGTGAGTACAGGATGCACAACGCTGACATCACCCTGCGCTACGATGCAACTGCTGATGACCTCATTGACGTCATCGAGGGAAGTCGGATATATATGCCCTGTATCTACGCTGTCAACAAGATCGATCAAATCACACTAGAGGAGCTTGAAATTTTGGACAAACTTCCTCATTACTGTCCTATCAGGTAAATGTTGTTAAATTACAGGCAGGAGGATTGACATTTAGATTATTATTTTTTCCCCTCATTGAGATATAATAATCATGCAGTGCGCATCTGGAGTGGAATCTTGACGGTCTTCTGGATAAGATATGGGAATACTTGGATTTAACTCGAATCTACACAAAACCGAAGGCAATGAATCCAGATTATGATGATCCGGTTATCTTATCTTCCAAGAAGAGAACAGTAGAGGACTTTTGCGTCCGGATTCACAAAGACATGCTTAAACAATTCAAGTAGTAAGTAACTGAAAGCTTATCATTGTTCTGTTTCTCTTTTAAATGGTTTCTTGCTCAAGAGCATCATTGCTCATGAGTACGTACTTAACTTATGATCTCACGATGCAGCGCTTTGGTTTGGGGTTCAAGTGCGAAACACAAGCCACAGAGAGTTGGAAAGGTTAGTTTTGTTGCAAATTAAGCAAAAATTGCCAAGATTTTCATAGTTACTATAGACTCTTGGGATGGGCCTTGCAATAGTTACAATATCCCTTGACTGAAATATTCTTGGGTAAATTCTTTAATATCATTACAATATCCCTGACTAACTATTGCTGTCTTGACATGGTATTTATGTATGGGAAACACACCTCAGGAACATGAGCTCGAGGATGAGGATGTTGTTCAGATCGTGAAAAAGATATGATTTTTTTTCCAGAGAAGTCAAGAGAGCAACCAAAGTAGCCATAATGAGATCTTCTATTGGTTGGTTTACTCCTCAGCTTATCCTTTTTAATGTATCAGACAGAGACGGAATCCTGTCTCTGTGTCTGCACCCTTTTTTGTCTTTTTTGGAGACTTTTTTTGGTTATATCCGTTTCCAAGTAATAGCATGTGATAGATGTTGTCGGAACCCCCTCATATTATTGTGTTTGCCTAGTAGTACTATTAGGTAGATTTTCTCTTTGTTTTTTTTTTTAAAAAAAATTCTTCATTGAAGTGACCAGGTCTTATTATTAGTATTATCATCTCTTAATTAGTTGTTTTGTCATTAAATGTTAATTTAAAGATTAGAATTACTTGTACTGTTGATTGATTAAGAAGATTTAACGACATTAACAAGAAGTTGAGATTTGGAAAACTACTAGAACGAGAACGACCTTCATTGCTGTGGCAGTGACTGGGACCAGTGAATTCTGATTGCACGACCTTGATTTGTCTATCCTCTCTAAAAGTTGTTTGTCCTTTAATGTCTGAAATTGTAAGATTAGTGGACCCTTTTTGTGATCTCCCATCAATTCGTCTCAGCCATCTGTGTGGTTAGTAGTTAGCCAAGGACATCAACGTATTTTATGATTGCAGAGCGGGTCAGATTTAACTTTTTTTTTTTTTTGAAATTAGGTCAGATTTAACAGTTACGACAGCTGTTATTATTACTTTTTAGATATAAACATGTTTCCTTTTCTTGATTTTATTGTAACCAACGTTTTCAGTAGTATGTACAACGTTTCATTATATTTCATAATTTGTTTTACCTTTTGGCTAACTATTTTTTTTCCCGAATCCTGTCCATCGAGGTAAAAACTAAAATTGTACGCATTGAAACTCTACTTTTGAATTCTTAAAGGTTAAAGTTTAGTTACTCTAAAACAGTAAAATTGTAACTTGATAAGTTTGATAACTGTAAGGTTAAAGTTGGTTGCATTTAACCATCGTGCTTTATAGTGCGTGTATATAATCAAGTTCCTTGAACACTCAAAAAAGGAACCATCACCATATTGTGTCTGTAAGATCAATCTCCTAACCTTCTGTGATGGCTTCTATAAGCTTACTTGACGTTTCCATAGCAATTATTTGCCTTGTCTTGTTCCGTTGCTTGTTCTTCAAAAAACGTAAAGATCATGCTTTTCGGAGCTGGCCAGTTCTCGGGATGTTTCCAGGCTTCCTGCTGGAGCTCCATCGCATCTACGACTTCGGTGTGGAGATTTTTGAAAGCGCCGACTTAACCTTTCTATTTACGGGACCGTGGTTCACTGGAATGGATATGTTGTTCACAGTTGATCCAGCTAACATTCACTACATATTGAGCTCAAACTTCTCCAACTATACCAAGGGAGCCGACTTTAAAGAAGTCTTTGATGTTTTTGGAGAAATGATCTTCAGTTCGGACGGGGAGCTATGGAAGAATCAAAGAAAAGCTGCTCAATACATGCTTAACCATCAAGGCTTTCAAAAGCTATCAATGAGTACAACGAGGCGTAAACTCTACGACGGTCTTGTTCCTCTTTTGGATCAGTGCTGCGAGGAAGAGAAGGTCGTGGACTTGCAAGAAGTGTTTAAAAGATTCACTTTCGATACAACTTTTTTTCTTGTTACCGGGTGTGATCCTAAATCTCTCTCCATTGAAATGCCTGAAGTCGAATATGCTAAAGCTCTTGACGATCTTGGAGAAGGGATTTTTTATAGGCACATTAAACCAAAGTTCTTGTGGAAGCTGCAAAACCTGTTCGGGCTTGGACAAGAGAAGAGGATGACCAAAGCTGATGCCACTTTTGATCGCGTTTCTGCGAAGTACATATCAGCTAAGAGAGAAGAGATAAGATCAAAAGGGATTGCTCATCATCACTCAGATGGTGAAAGTGAGGATCTTTTGTCATCTCACATAAAGCTTGATACAACCAAGTACGAGCTCTTGAAACCGAGTGAGGATAAGTTCCTCAGAGACACCATCTTGGCTTTCAACCTAGCTGGGAGAGACACAATGGCTTCTGCTCTGTCTTGGTTATTCTGGCTTCTCTCTCAAAACCCTCAAGTTGTAACAAAGATTCGTAAAGAGATCATCGACAAAAATCTTTCAAAAACTGGAAGTAATGTCCTAGATAACTTAGACAAGTTGGTCTATTTACATGCGGCGTTGTATGAATCAATGAGGCTCTATCCACCGGTTGTCTTCCAACGCAAGTCTCCTATAAAAGCAGATTTGCTTCCAAGTGGGCATAAGGTAGATGCTAACTCAGTCATCATAATCTATCTTTACGGGTTGGGAAGGATGAGAGCGGTTTGGGGAGAAGATGCAACAGAGTTCAAGCCAGAGAGATGGATTTCTGGGACCGGAGGGTTGAGACATTCACCTTCCTTCAAGTTCTTATCGTTTAACGCCGGTCCGAGAACTTGTCCTGGTAAGCAAATAGCTATGACTCTAATGAAGACTCTAGTTGTGGAGATATTGCAAAACTATGATATTAAGGTAATCAAAGGACAAAAGGTTGAGCCAGAATCTGGTCTTATGTTGCATATGAAGCATGGGCTTAAAGTCACAATTACTAAAAGATGTTCAGCTTGATATTCATATGTATAATGCCTTAATCCTTTTTCCCGTTGGACTGAATAAAATCTACCACCAAATTATTGTGGGCTGAAGTGAATGATTTATAATAAAGTCTTCGTATTAATGAAATGAAGTACATTTTTTAATTTTTATAGTTGATCAAATATTCCCTGGTGAGAAAATATTTGATTGATCATCTAAGTTACATCCTCATCAAGTAATCCCTTTGATTCAGTTACTTGTTAATCGAGGAAACTACTCAATGATGATGTTTTGCGCTGGATGATATTAATGTGATCCGTGTTTATAGGAGACGCCTCGCCATTAAATTCCTACTCTTTAAAAATACATATATACGCTCTGTTTCCAGACATCTTTGATGTGAATTGTAAGATAACTCTCTTACTTATTTAGATACACTTACTTGTGAAACAGAGGACTTGAGACCTAGCTCATCTTGTTTATGTGTTATCTATCATTTTTGCATAAATCAAGCTCATTCGTTTTCTCCTTCTCTATCCAAAATCAAATGGCTTCGATCGGCTTCTTTGAAGCATTCATTGCTTTCCTCTGTTTTCTCATATTCTCATACTTTCTCATCAAGAAACCCTTTTATTACTTCCTCATCAAGAAAACCTTACAAAGCTACCCCTGGAACTGGCCGGTTCTTGGGATGTTTCCGGGTCTGCTTGTGAGAATGAACCGGATCTATGACGGCGTGGAGGTTCTCGAGAACTCCAACCTGACGTTCCCATTCAAAGGACCATGGTTCACTGAAATGGATATATTAGTCACGGTTGATCCATCTAATATTCGTCATATAATGAGCTCAAACTTCTCCAACTACCTCAAAGGTCCAAAGTTCCAAGAGATTTTTGATGTTTACGGAGACGGGATAATGAACGTAGACGCGGAGCGATGGAATGAACTGAAGAAGTGTTATCAAGCCATGGTCCATCGTCAAGGGTTCCAAAACTTTGCAATAAACACCACGAGAAATAAACTCAAAGACGGACTTTTGCCTCTTTTTAGTCGTTTTGCAGAGGAAGGGACGGTCTTCGACTTGCAGGATGTGTTCCAGAGATTCATGTTCGATACAACCCTAGTTACAGTTACCGGCTCTGATCCTCAATCTCTCTCCATTGAAATGCCAGAGGATGAGTTCATGAAAGCTCTCAGAGATGTTGAAGTAACGATCTTGTATAGGCATCTTATACCAAGATTCATATGGAAGCTGCAATACCGGATGGGATTGGGACAAGAGAAGAAGCTGAGAGAAGCTGATGCCACCTTTGAACGTATGTCTGAAAAATACATATCGGCTAAGAGAAATGAAATACGAAAAGGGTTTCATCATGATCATTCCGATAAAAATGGAGAAGCAGAGGATGTTTTAACGTTCTTCATGAAGCTTGATGTAACCAAGTACGAACTCTTGGACCCTATTGATGATAGATTCCTCAGAGATGTCATATTGGGTTTCATTGTTGCGGGGAGAGATACTATTGCATCCTCACTCACTTGGTTCTTCTGGCTTCTGTCTGAAAACCCTAGAGTGGTGGCTAAGATTCACCAAGAGATCAACACAAATCTACCAAGATTTGTCGGAAGTGGTCTGGAGAGACCGTCTCATGACCCCGCAGAGCTGAACAAATTGGTGTATTTACATGGCGCATTGTTAGAATCAATGAGGCTTTACCCACCAATTCCGTTCCAGCGCAAGTCAGCAATCAAACCAGATTTTCTTCCAAGTGGGCATAAAGTGGATGCAGACTCAACGATCATTATCTTTCTCTATGCGATGGGGAGGATGAGAGCGATTTGGGGAGAAGACGCAGCAGAGTTCAAACCAGAGAGATGGGTTTCCGAAACCGGAGGATTAAGACATGAGTCTTCTTACAAGTTCTTTTCATTTAATGCCGGACCAAGAGCTTGTCTTGGTAAGCATATATCTATGATCCAGTTGAAAACGGTGGTTTTGGAGATATTACAAGACTATGACATTGAGGTCCTAAAGGAACAGAAGATTGAGCCATACCCTGGTGTTATTCTTCGTATGAAGAATGGGCTTAACGTCACAGTTAAGAATAGATGCTAATCAATCAGCTTGTAATAACGAGATAGATTAAATCATGTTTCTTATATGATTGATGAAATAAATATATACTAGGATTTAACCCGTGGTACACCACGGGACAATAACTTATTTATTTTTATATATAATTTTATATTTTAAAATGATTGAGTTTCTTTTTCTATATACAGATGTTACATGTTTCTTATATGATTGATGAAATAAATATATATGCATGTTTATGTATTATTACTAGATTAAGACCCGTGCTTAAGCACGGGTTGAAATTCATTTTATTTATATTATATTTTTTATATAAAATATAATTTATATTATTGTTTTAAAAAGTTTTTTTTTGATAAAATATTATGTAATAAAATCATATGCTAAATATGAAGGCTTGAAAAAAACACATATTTTATAAGTTTTATATTGTTAATGATTCTAGATAAGTATCCGTGTTATAACCTTGGTTAAATTTTATTTCGTAATCTATCTTGTAACCCACTACTTAACTTGTAACCAATCAATATATCAATTTCGTAATCTATCTTTGGTTAACGTTGTGGTCTATCGATAAAATATGTGGAAAATAAATTTGTAATATTGTGTTTAAAGATCTTTGGAAACAACGTGATATATGACTAAAATCTTCCAAAAATACAGTTTGGAATATCCATAATTTTATTTGTTACTATTAATATATCAATTATTAATTTGGTATATCCCTAATATTTAAGTGTAACTATTAATATTAATATATGGATTAATCTATAACCTATCTATAATCTATTTGTAACCATTTATTTAAAATATAAAGTCTACAAAAACTATGTTGTGTACTTCCTTTTTATTAAAAATGGGATAATATATTTCTATCGTAGATTTATTTTACAAAACTGGAGAAAGAAAAGAAAAAGATGTATGGTTTTATAAATATGTGAACTAAACAGAGAGGAGTTGTCTTGCTATTTATAAAATGCCTTCCTAATTTTAAGCAATACACTTCTTTGGAATAAATATTATATACCATAAAACGGAGTAACTCCCATGACTTTTAAATATTCAGTAAAATGACAAAAATAGATATATATAATTTTGGTCAAACAGTTTTCATTCTATTTCCAAAAAACATAAGATGCAAAGAAGTTGCAAAATAGCTATATATCAATGTACAACTGCTGAAACCATTACATACAATTTTTAACGAAAAAAACATAGTCAAAAGAGAAACAAAAGATGAAGGTTGCTGCAATATTTTTGGTTTCTTGTGTCCTTTTCTCTCTTCTCCCTACCCACTCGTCACAAGGTAACTAACATTAATATATTGTATCATAATTAGATGCATATTTCTTCCTCACTAAAATAAAAAGAAAGACAAGAGAAAACAGTCTGAATTAAAAAGATTGACTCATATTTATTAATGTCTAGTATTTTTGTGACATGTAAAAAAAAAAAGAACAGATGTATCAGTTTTTCCGCCAACGAAGGAATCAGTGNTGTCGGAAGTGGTCTGGAGAGACCGTCTCATGACCCCGCAGAGCTGAACAAATTGGTGTATTTACATGGCGCATTGTTAGAATCAATGAGGCTTTACCCACCAATTCCGTTCCAGCGCAAGTCAGCAATCAAACCAGATTTTCTTCCAAGTGGGCATAAAGTGGATGCAGACTCAACGATCATTATCTTTCTCTATGCGATGGGGAGGATGAGAGCGATTTGGGGAGAAGACGCAGCAGAGTTCAAACCAGAGAGATGGGTTTCCGAAACCGGAGGATTAAGACATGAGTCTTCTTACAAGTTCTTTTCATTTAATGCCGGACCAAGAGCTTGTCTTGGTAAGCATATATCTATGATCCAGTTGAAAACGGTGGTTTTGGAGATATTACAAGACTATGACATTGAGGTCCTAAAGGAACAGAAGATTGAGCCATACCCTGGTGTTATTCTTCGTATGAAGAATGGGCTTAACGTCACAGTTAAGAATAGATGCTAATCAATCAGCTTGTAATAACGAGATAGATTAAATCATGTTTCTTATATGATTGATGAAATAAATATATACTAGGATTTAACCCGTGGTACACCACGGGACAATAACTTATTTATTTTTATATATAATTTTATATTTTAAAATGATTGAGTTTCTTTTTCTATATACAGATGTTACATGTTTCTTATATGATTGATGAAATAAATATATATGCATGTTTATGTATTATTACTAGATTAAGACCCGTGCTTAAGCACGGGTTGAAATTCATTTTATTTATATTATATTTTTTATATAAAATATAATTTATATTATTGTTTTAAAAAGTTTTTTTTTGATAAAATATTATGTAATAAAATCATATGCTAAATATGAAGGCTTGAAAAAAACACATATTTTATAAGTTTTATATTGTTAATGATTCTAGATAAGTATCCGTGTTATAACCTTGGTTAAATTTTATTTCGTAATCTATCTTGTAACCCACTACTTAACTTGTAACCAATCAATATATCAATTTCGTAATCTATCTTTGGTTAACGTTGTGGTCTATCGATAAAATATGTGGAAAATAAATTTGTAATATTGTGTTTAAAGATCTTTGGAAACAACGTGATATATGACTAAAATCTTCCAAAAATACAGTTTGGAATATCCATAATTTTATTTGTTACTATTAATATATCAATTATTAATTTGGTATATCCCTAATATTTAAGTGTAACTATTAATATTAATATATGGATTAATCTATAACCTATCTATAATCTATTTGTAACCATTTATTTAAAATATAAAGTCTACAAAAACTATGTTGTGTACTTCCTTTTTATTAAAAATGGGATAATATATTTCTATCGTAGATTTATTTTACAAAACTGGAGAAAGAAAAGAAAAAGATGTATGG
>NC_025696.1:651571-653235 GCF_000633955.1 Camelina sativa | reverse complement strand
AAAAAAAAAAAAAAAAAACTAAGATACATCTGTTGAATTATTTTTCATGGTCATATTTCCATTTTTCTAAAATCACTCCTTCGATTATTCTATTTTACGTACCTTAGAGAATTTTCACATCTTTCTTCTAAAGTAATTTCTTACAAACATTCCATTTTACATTAGAGATTCAATATCTGAGATTTGCCTATACACTACAAGAAAGCACATCGATTTCAGACGAATTTTCTGACGGGAAAAATCCGTAGGAAATTTCTGACAGTTTTCCAAGAGGTTTCCGACATATTTTCGAGGAAATTCTGAAGAAGACATGTCTTTCAGAAAACTTTCAGAAATTTGTTAATCCGTCGGTAATTTTTTGGATAATGTATATTTATTTTATAAATGTGTGAACTAAACAAAGAGGAATTATCTTGATATTTTTAAAATGTCTTCCTAATTTTAATCATTACATTTCTTAGAAATAAATGTTATATACCACGGAGTAACTCCCATGACTTTTTCAATATTCAGTAAAATGAAAAAATATATATAATTTTGGTCAAACAGTTTTCATTCTATTTCCAAAAAAACATAAGATGTAAAGAAGTTGCTTTTTTTTTTTGAACAACAGATGCAAAAAAGTTGCAAAATAGCTATATATCAATGTACAACTGCTGAAACCATAACATACAATTTTTAAAGAAAAAGCATAGTCAAAAGAGGAAAAAAAAAAAAGATGAAGGTTGCTGCAATATTTTTGGTTTCTTGTGTCCTTTTCTCTCTTCTCCCCATCCACTCGNGTATCCGTGTTATAACCTTGGTTAAATTTTATTTCGTAATCTATCTTGTAACCCACTACTTAACTTGNCTAGGAATTTAACCGCGCTACGCGCGGTCGAATTATTTTAAGAAATTTTATGTATTTTTTAGTATATCTTATTCTTTTGGTCACAACATAAGAGTATGAAATTATATATGCTTTCAGAAATATGAGCTTTCATATAGTTTACAATAAAATATAGACTAAAAAGGAAAATTTAGAAGAACTGAGTTGGTTATTTCATATACANAATTTTATTTGTTACTATTAATATATCAATTATTAATTTGGTATATCCCTAATATTTAAGTGTAACTATTAATATTAATATATGGATTAATCTATAACCTATCTATAATCTATTTGTAACCATTTATTTAAAATATAAAGTCTACAAAAACTATGTTGTGTACTTCCTTTTTATTAAAAATGGGATAATATATTTCTATCGTAGATTTATTTTACAAAACTGGAGAAAGAAAAGAAAAAGATGTATGGTTTTATAAATATGTGAACTAAACAGAGAGGAGTTGTCTTGCTATTTATAAAATGCCTTCCTAATTTTAAGCAATACACTTCTTTGGAATAAATATTATATACCATAAAACGGAGTAACTCCCATGACTTTTAAATATTCAGTAAAATGACAAAAATAGATATATATAATTTTGGTCAAACAGTTTTCATTCTATTTCCAAAAAACATAAGATGCAAAGAAGTTGCAAAATAGCTATATATCAATGTACAACTGCTGAAACCATTACATACAATTTTTAACGAAAAAAACATAGTCAAAAGAGAAACAAAAGATGAAGGTTGCTGCAATATTTTTGGTTTCTTGTGTCCTTTTCTCTCTTCTCCC
>NC_025696.1:646895-651024 GCF_000633955.1 Camelina sativa | reverse complement strand
ATAACCATAGAGTAAAATAATCTCTAGTTCAACATGGAAACAAATAGCTGATCTAGCTATGAATGTTTATGGATTCATGTAGCTTGAAGTTTGATAACAGATCATAACAGAAAAACTGGAAGACCTATTATTTAAAGACCCAAAAAGCTACCTAGGACGATGTAGTATACTTTTATTATAAAAAGCAGGCCAATTACTCATTTGAGTTGTTACTTAGAGCCTCAACATAGAATATATACTGAGCGAACCAACAAAACCACCAACTATGAAATAAGTTGCCCCGACTTGAGCTATAACGGTAAAGCAGATATGTTCTGGTAGGAGACCAAAACTATATACAAACCATGTATGACAGCGTCGACACATGTGTTATGAGGAGGGATACTTAAATCATACATTGATACATAAACAAACATACATACATCTGATTTAAAAGAAGTAAAGAACCGAACAAAAATCTAATTAAGAAAGAGACATACCCAAATTTAGTGAGAGTATTTCACCCAGATCCTCTAGCTTCAGCCTTCCTCTTTTCTGCAAATTAACAATTTCAATGAATTAGATATAACTATTAATACATGTATACAATACGCATATATATATATGTCCATACACATGTGATTATACTGATTCATGCCGAAGATGAAAATCATATCAACAAAGAAAAGGTAAAGACCTTCATAACTCAAAAAAAATGACTAAAACCTAGCCGCCGTTCAGCAGATTGAACACTGAACATTGAAGAGAGAAAGGAAATTGTGAAGAGAAATTTCATCTAGTCCTATATAATCCATGTAAGTAAAGAAAAATTTTAGAGTGAAAGGAAATTGTAAGAGGCATGAAACGGAAGGAGATGACATTATATAGGACTTCAACTTACACTTATTGAATAAAAAGTAGTGGGACTTCAATTGAAAGAGACAACATTGAAAGACTTGAATTACCGTTTTAGAAGAAGACGTTACGATGGAGATGGAAGTCAGGAAAGACAACGAAAGGGTGTGGAGGATTGTTGAGGGACGCTTCAGGTCGCACTACGGCGGACGGCGGAGTGGAGCTTCCTAGAGAAAAGTTTTATTTCAACATCATATAAAACATGTATTATTATTGGATTGAGCTTTTACAGAAATATGAAATTGGGCTTTTAAAGAAATATGAAACACAAAAAAAAAAAGAATTGCTTAGTGGGTTGTGTCAAAAATTTGGTCTTATTAAATAGAGGGAGTGGCTGATGTGGCAGCATCAGGAATGAGTAAAGTTAATTTTATATATATAGATTATAATTAAATGCATATTTCTTCCTCACTAAAAAAAAAAAGAAAGACAAGAGAAAACAGTCTGGATTTAAAAAACTGACTCATATGTATTTACTAATGTCTGTGTTTTTGTGACATGTAAAAAAAACAGATGTATCAGTTTTTCCACCAATGAAGGAACCAGTGTATCGACGTTCTAAACAAGTCTTCAATGGATCATGCACATACAGAGGCAGTCCACGAATCACTTGTTTCCTAGACTTCTTGGGTGCACGAAGTGCAAGTGAGATGCCTAAAAAGTGCACTTGCACTCCTCTACCTAAAAATAAGCGTCTTTGTGAATGTGAAGTTGTTCAACCGTAGTAGTAATTACCAAAAAAAGAAAAAAAAAATCTAATATACATCTGTTAAATTATTTTCGTGGCCATATTTCTATTTTTTTAAAAATCACTCATTCCATTATTCTATTTTACGTATTTTAGAGAATTTTCACATCTTTCTTTTGAAGTAGTTTTTCACAAACATTCCATTTCACATTAGAGATTCAATATCTGAGATTTGGCTATACAAACTTAACAAGGTTTCTAGGGATAAAACATAAACTGGCTAGAATGTGTTAAACCTAGTAGCAAGCATAAAAATGCTTTTCTCTTGATCAATAATTTTTAAAAATTTAGTTTCGCAAAGTTACAGTTTTTGCAAGTTTGTTAGGTCAAATGGTTTATAAATTATATTGTATGGTATTGGGATTTGCAAGATAGATGTAGTGCGTCCACGAGACTGATATCTAGAGATAAGAAATGTTAGATGACTTGAAATCAATGAACTACATTCACATATACGCTCATGGAGCATTTTATATATGTAAATTTTCCAATGAAATTAACAAATGAAGGGGAAAGTAATAAAAAAATCCATGAGCAAAACTAAAATACTAAACAAATCATGAATTAGAAGTAGCAAAATTCAATGTAATTAAATTTATGCTGATCATGCGTCAACCTCATACATGATTATTTCATTGTGGTTGTTGTTGTAGTTGCGGTTGTGATTGTGTATGCTGTAATGGCGGGTGGAGCGGTTGGAGTTGAGATGGCCATTTTTGTGGTTGTGATTGTAACTGTGGTGGTGAATAATCTTGGTGTCCATGTGACTGGTACTGCTGCGGCTGCATATAAATTGGTTGAGTGTTGCTCGACCCAATATTTACTCCTGGTTGAACAATCGGGTAACCTAAGGCTACATGAAACGGATTCATAATAAATGGTTGAGGAGCTTGCTACGCAAGAAACCTATAAGTGAAGCTCAATTTTCCTTTTTCTTTGTTTGGACCCGTCACACTCACACCCCGCGTCACCAAACTCATACCGTTACTATCATCACCGTTGCTAGTTGACAGAAGAGATGGCGGATGTAATCCAAAGAGCTCCTTAATCGGGACTTTGACTTCACCAACGTCCTTATCTCCATGAATGGTCCGAACTCGAATCACTTTCACAATATATAAGAGTCAAACGACCCTCTTCAACTAACTTCTCATCAAGAGAAAAATCAACTTAGTGGTCCCATCTCGGGATTCTATAGACACAATAGGCGATAGGAGTATTGGTTGTAGTCGTTTTCTTACCTTCGCGGATCATAACCGATACGCTCATCGCGTTGCCGATGTTGACCTTATTTGTGTCTTTAGCGGATTTGATCATGAGCTCTAGGGTCAGTTTCATCACTGCGGTTTGAAGTTGAGGGGAACACATGACGGGGTGACCTGAACATCATTGGATCCGGGTTTGGATTAATGAGTTGACCATACGATAACGAGTAATCTGGTGCCGAACTGCCGAAGGATAATAATCGTCAACGGAAACTGTCGGATTTAAGCTGATATGAGAAAGTTAGCATTCCGTTGGTTCTCTCCATGATTTTCACAGTGTAAGTCACCATCTTGAGTTTGTATTTATTACGGTTCTTTAATAGTAGTTGGTAGAAGCAAGAAACCAAGACGTTGACGTCTCCCAAACAAAGGTCATTCTCTCCTTCAAGCCAATAGCTAAAATGCTATATAACTTGACCTTGAGGTTCAATAGGGCTGCTTCTTCATTGACGTAAAACTTCATGGTGTGGTTCCAAGTCGGATTGGAGACACCGTAGAAGTCAATGGGGGTTTTGGCCGCTTATGTCTTTTGAATGATGTCGTCGGTGATTGAAACAACGGTGTATACGTCAATCTTATCCGAGTCATTGATAAGCTGACGTCTATGATTATGAGCTCGAGGGTTGGATTATTCTCTCTGGATCTTTGTAACTCTGTGGGAGACATTTCGGATTTAAGAGGCGGGTCCCTTTTTTTTGGGTTCAAAGTCTTGTCTTGGCAAATTATTTGGATAATGTCGAATGATTGGTAAAGATATTTTTGTAGAAATGCATGGACATGTTTTGATGTGTTACAAAAATATACAAAGCTGGCACAGTAGTTTACACAAATTATTTTATTAGTATTAAACTGAATTTGGATTAGGCTCTATCCAGCGCCGTCTCTAAGTTTTTGAGCGCCACCAGCAAATAAAAAAAAGGGTCTGCTTATAATCATAGACGTCAGCTTATCAATGACTCGGATAAGATTGACGTATACACAGTTGTTTCAATCACCGATGACATCATTCAAAAGACATAAGCGGCTGTTATAAAGAAAAACGCTTCGTTTTTTCATTCGATTCTTCTTTTTATCTTCTGTATACTTGAGACTGCGATTTTGAAATTAAAATATCAGAGCCGCTAGAAATACAAGCGACTCAATCCTTTATCCATATCCATTTTTTAAAGCTGCGACTGTAGATAGTATAGAAGCCATTGACGGACCTTTGAGAAGAATTGAC
>NC_025696.1:621374-644735 GCF_000633955.1 Camelina sativa | reverse complement strand
TCTTCTGTATACTTGAGACTGCGATTTTGAAATTAAAATATCAGAGCCGCTAGAAATACAAGCGACTCAATCCTTTATCCATATCCATTTTTTAAAGCTGCGACTGTAGATAGTATAGAAGCCATTGACGGACCTTTGAGAAGAATTGACAATGAAGAAAATAATTAATCTCATCTAAAAATCCATTTTTATTTCAAAATTTAAGGTCATACCCTTTGAATAAGTCATAAGTATACAATACACAGTTACTTTTATATGAATCGCGCGTGAGAGTCGCACGGCGACAGAAAGAACATGGCTAGTATCAATGAACGACTAGATATCCTATTCTTATACGCTGAAAAATTCTTCAGCACAAGTTCTCTTACAATAACTAAGTCATAAATTACGGAACCAACATCCTTATTTCCAAGAATATTCCAAAATCCAATAAATTTTACAACAAAATTTGTAAGGTTGATTTTCTTTTTACTAGTTCAACCATACTTTTTTACACTATCTATTTTTAGTTCATATGTGTTTGTTTTTCAATTCAACTAATTATTTCAGCCCACACATAAAAATAAACGGGATTATTAACAGCAGGAAATCATTATAAATACTACACTTTGATGTCATTAGATTCATGCATCTAACTCTCCAAAATTTCTCCAAAAATATTCTAGATAAAAAAGAAGAAAATGAATCGTCTTATGATTTGTATGTTTGTTCTTGCAATGTGTTTTGAGTTAAATGTATCGATAGCATCATGGTTCAAATGTCCGAACAACAAAGTTCTAATTGAGAACGATCTTGGTCCCGGTTTGGTTCTCCAGTACCATTGTCACTCCAGAGATGACAATCTATCTGTTGCAAATTTACAATTCAAAGAAATGAAAAGAATAGTATTCGGGGACAAGTTAGGCAGAAGGACAAGATGGACTTGTACTTTGAAACATGGATTGTACATGCGATATAGTAAAGAATTTATAGCATACAAAGCCGGTGTCATTGATGATTGTGATAAATGGCGTCATTGGATTGCCAAACGTGATGGAATTTATCTTATAAAAGATAAAAAGCTGCCAGCAGTGTTCAAACATGCATGGATTAAAAAAACTAAATAATGTTTATGGTGCATGACAATGGTACTTTTTGTTTAATATTAATTATATAGACATATGACCAGAGCCGGTCAGGACTACAAGCAGAGCAAGCAGGTACTTGCGGCCGTCAGATAATATGTAATCATTAATCGATCTTTTTTATGAGAAGTTTTCTTACTCTAATGGTAAAAGTATTTGGTTTTTAATGCCCAACACCAGGGTTCAAATCCCAGTACTATTATTTCCTTGTTAGTCAACAATTCTTTTTTTTTAATTAATTATAAAAAATTATACAACATTTGTTCTATTTGGGCTTGCAGCCCATAAATATTCAGCGACAACTCTGTCTATGACTATGCATCAACATTCTACTTAATTAACTAGATTTTAACATGTGGTATACCGCAGAACCATTTTTTAATAATTATTAGAAAATATCAATGTATCTTCTATACATGTTTTAATATGTTTTTATTAATATTAATATTTTATAATATTAGATGGATTGTATTTTTTGTGTTTGGTACCGGTTAGAATTGGTATAACACCTCTCGTGAACTCATTTGATATCAAACTAAAATATTTTGTGTATTTTACTTGAATAACCTGCTCCATAACATGATCCACAAGAATTTACATTTTTAGCAACTTAAAAGTTTCTTAATTATTTAAATTATGGATACTAATATCTTATGTTTGTTTTTGGATATTACAAATAATAAATTTAAATTTAAATATTTATTCAAATGGCACGAATTTAATTATGTAAATCTTACCAAAAAAAATTACTTTGCCATAATAATGGGATATACAGCTATATACGAGTTCGTTGGATATTATTTACATTATTTAACTAGATTTCAGTACAGGGCGTGCATATAATTATTATTGTTACTAGATTTTGAATAAAAATTATATATGATCGATTGATGACGGTAATAAAATATTATCTTATAGAAAACTTTAAAGGAAAAAAAAATTTCAGATACACAATTTTTAAAAATATAAAAATCAGTTGTGTTTGAAAATCAAATCTGATAAAAAAAACTCGACGTCCATGCGAGGCGGATCAAACTGGTGACCTCACATATCCTAAACCATTTCTTTGACCACCAGAAAAACAAAAAAAAATTATAATCATGAATTTATCTCATTTTTCATATTTAATTGATCGCTATCACCTATGTTTTCGTGTTTTTTATTTAATGTTTTCTTATTCTTCATATTCTTTCTTATTATTTTCATTGTCAAATTTTATGGTAATTTTCATCGTTACTTTTACCGTCCAGTTCTTCGTTATACTCTTCTTCTTGTTCTTCCTCGTTAACTTCTTCACATTTTTTCAATGAAAACTCTTTTTTTAGACTACCACACAACTTGTTAACCCATCATACTCCAAGACCAAAATCATTTTTTTCTCATCATAAAAATTATGCAATTCATGAAGACCAGCATAGTCAACACATGCACCCAATTATTGATAGTTTCATTCATATACTTATTCGGTTTTAGATCCACACGTATTGAAACTTCTCAAACAAAAATCCTTACTTGTAGAGAAAGTAATATGAACACATGTATAGTTAAAACAATATTTGTGCTTTTCATCGATCCTTCTTCTTTAAACTCAAATAACATCAAATCAAGGTCTTGCGCCTCAATCCTTCTTTCTTAGACTTAAAAAAAAAAATTACTGCAAAAGTATCAAATCATCTATAAAGTCATATACAAAAACATGTTTTACAGCTCATAAGAGATATAAAGCACAAACGGAGATAAGTAAGATTCTTTCAAGATATTAAAAAATTTGATATATAATATTTAGTAATTCTTAAACTTTTAAATTTTTGATAGAGATTAAATATTTAAAATATTTCAAACTTTAGATGTAGTTTAAATATTTCTAACATTTTTTTTAGAGTTAAATATTAATGACACTTTCACTTTTTATAGATTTTAAATAGTTATAATATCTTAACATTTTTATGGAGGTATTTATAATATTCTAAATATTCTATAATAATATTTAAACCTTTAAAAATAAATCAAATAAAATTTTTAAATTTGGAAACCTGATAAATAAGCATAAATCAAGCAAACCTGGTAAATTTATAGTTAGAAACATATTAGTTTTATTTACAATGGTTCTCAGCCATTGTCTAAAATTTTCTAGCGGATGTGGGACTTTGTACATATTTCTTTTAGTTCTATAGATTTTACATTTTTTTTCTAAAAAATCATAATAATATAGATTACTACTACATTTCCAAAAATGTTATTAGTGAAATATCTAATTTTTATTGGTTTATTTAAATGCTATATGAACACCTTTAGGAGTTTATAGCTTCAACTTTTTATTAGTATGGATATAATATCTTAAAATTTCTATGTAGGTTAGGGAATTGTAATATTTTAAAACATTCTATGAAGTTTAAATATTTTTAATATTTGAACCTTTAAAAAGTTTCAATATTTACATCGTATTTTAAACTTTTAAAATTTATAGATTATAATTTTTAAAAAACCTTTTAAATGTTAAGAAATTTTTAAAATTTAAAAATTATAATATTTTGAAACCTTTTAAAGCTAAGACTTTTAGAAGTTTCAATATTTATTATATTTTAAACTTTTAAGAGGTTTAAAATATAATATTTGAACCTTTTAAAAAGTTTCAATATTTCTAATATTTTAAACTATTAAAATTTTAAAATTATAATATTTAAAAACTTTTAAAAGTTTTAATATTTATAATATTTAAACTTTTAAAAATTTTAAATATTATAATTTTTTTTTGAAACTTTTTCATGTTTTAATTTGATCAAATAGAAAACCGGATCAAACCGAATAAACCTTTTAAACTTGGACGCATGATAAATCAAACTTTCCTGCTCATTCGTTGTTGGAAGCATATTAATCTTATTTATATTGGTTCTGAACCATTGTCTAAACATTTTCTAGCCGATGTGGGATATTGTGTATAGTTCTTTTATTTCCATAATTTTTTTTAAAAATGTTAATGAATGACATGTCAAATCATGATAGGTTCTTTAAAATAATTCTTAATATAGAAAATTCTGGAAAATAATGACATGTCAAATCCCTATTGGATGTTTAAAATCCTATATGGACAGTTTTAGGAGTTTATAGCTCCTACTTTTATTAGTATAAATTGCCATATGTCTTGTATTTGTTTAAACCATATTTAAAAATTACACTATTAAATGAAACTTGAAAAATTTATTTTATTGCGTTGAATCGCTTCAGCTGACCTTATTTCCTCGCTCAGGGAGGATTGAAAATGCCAAGAAGAAAGGAAGAAAAAAAAACGCATTACTTAAAAAAAAAACAATCAGACCAAACATCTCTTAGTAACGGTGACTTTAACACCATGCTTCATGTGAAGTATAACAGATGGAGCTGGCTCGATCTTTTGCCCTTCAACGATCTTCATCTCATAGTTCTGTATGATTTTCACAGCCACAGTCTTCATTTGCATCAGAGCCACTTCTTTCCCCAAACAAGTTCTTGGACCCGCGTTAAACGATAAGAACTTGTAAGATGGCTCATGAACCGATCTTCCACTCTCAGATATCCATCTCTCCGGTTTAAATTCCAATGCATCTTCTCCCCAAACCGATTTCATTCTCCCTAATGAGTAAAGACAGAACAGAATCTTCGAGTTGGCGTCGACTTTGTGTCCGCTTGGAAGAACGTCCGCTTCAGTAGGAGACTTGTGTTGAAAGGGAACAGGTGGATAGAGTCTGAGCGCTTCACAAATCGCTCCATGTAGATACACCAGCTTCTTTAACTCCTGGGGGTTGAATGAACCAGAATCAACACCAGACTCAGAACCATCGGTCAGGTTTTTGTTGATTTCTTGACGAATCTTGGCCATGACTTCTGGGGTTTGACAGAGAAGCCAGAAGAGCCAAGTGAGTCCAGATCCTGTCGTATCACGACCAGCTAACATGAAGGTCAGAACTGTGTCTCTGAGGAATCTGTCATCGCTTGGATTTAGCAACTTGTACTTGGCCGTGTCCAAGTTCATGTAAGACGTCAGCAAATCTTTAGAAGGAGAATCAACATTGTTAATCCCACTGCTTATCTCATCTCTCCTTGAAGCTATGCACTCGGAGCAAACACGATCTAAAGTCTTACGAGCTTTCGTCATCTTCTTCTCATCTCCTAACCCAAGCAAGCCTTGGATCCTCCAAAAGATCTCCGGCTTGACATGTCTGTAGAAAATGGCTTCCTCTGCATCGTCTAAAGCTCTTGCAAACTCGACTTCCGGCATTTCGAGGGAGAGACAACCTGGATCATACCCGGTGGCTAAAACAAAAGTAGTGTCGAACGTAAAACGTTGGAACATGTCTTGTAAGTCCACAGCGAGTTTCTCATTAGCTGCATGGTCAAGAAGTGGGACAAGCCCTTTCTCTAGCTTATTCAAGCTTGTAGCTAATGAAAACTTTTGAAACTCGGGGTTCATCATCATGTTTTGGGCTGATTTCCTCAGATCCTTCCACAAGTCCGAATCTGCATTGAAAATCCCATCTCCCAAAACGTCGAATAACTTCTTGAACTCGGGTCCTTTCGGGTAGTTTGCGAAGTTTGAGCTCATGATGTGGTGGATATTAGCCGGATCAACCGTGACCAACATGTCTAGGCCGGAGAATAAGGGGCCAACACAAGGATAGGTTAAGTTTGTGACCTCGAGAATATCGGTTACAAAGTCGTAAACACGATGGATCTCGGCGAGCATGCCTGGAATCATACCAAGGAATGGCCAGTTTGTTGGACACAAACGGTGAGGTTTCTTGTTGATCAAGAAATATCGGAAGAGGAGAAAACAAAAGAAAGCAATGGAGATTTCAAACAAGCTAATCAAAGCCATTAGAGATAAAATTAAAACGTACTGTATTTTTCTTCTTTTGGGATACACCAAATTGCAGCTTGATTCTTGAGTTTAATTTGCTCTCATGTAGAGGATATATAAAGCATTTCCTTTGGGCGTTTTTGAAACTGGTGATGTGTCTTTGTCCTCTGAATAAATTACAGAATGGAATAAAATCTTAACTTTCTTTGGTGATTATGTCCTATTTTGTGTGTTTGGTATTATAGCTTTGTAATAAGTCCAGTCATCTTTTGAAAACCAATGCATGTGACATATTGTTACCCAACTAGTTATTTTCTGATATAAAATATTTTAAAATTTGCATAATTTTAAAATTTATCCATAAATACAGATCGTACGTGTAACCTATATGGTAATATAGATTTTCAGATAATCATGATACCTCTTAACTTTTTTAGTTTTACTCTTATATAAAACATCTGCAAGTTTGTTTTGTTTCCAAGAACAAAAAAAAATAGTACGTTAGTTTTGAAATCTGACTATTATAGATATATATACTTACTTACTATAAAGGTCAAGATATTTTTCTAAATCATATGCATCTATCTCGTTTTAGATTATTATTCTTTTAGAAACACAGTAAATTCTTTTACATCTCTTTATTCTACTACTTTGATTTTCTAATAAATATGTATTGACTAATAAAAATATACCATTATAAGAAGAAGACTTCTATCTGTCATTATATTTCTAAACGTTTCAACATGATGATACATAGTATATAATGTGCCATGAACATTTGCCATAAAATAACTTTACATGTAATGGCATGGTCATTTTTTGTATTTACGTAATTTTTACTATGTGGATCATTTTAAAAATAAATGATCCACACATTTCTCCTTTACCATCTCTATATATGCCTTAAATAAATAAATGGACATAGTTTTATTGAATACAGACCGCTGCTATTCAATCTGAAAGTAGTAGACACAACGTCCATTACATTTATATTTTAACTGTTATACAAAGATCAATTATACGTATAATTTAGTGGATGACTTTCAAGCAGACCTGAGATTGCCAGAGTTTCTACTTTCTAGTATAACATTCACACACAACATCTTTTAGAGACCGTGACTTTAAGACCATGCTTCATGTGGAGAATAACAGAAGGAGCTGGCTCGATCTTGTGCCCTTCAACGACCTGAAACTCATAGTTTTGTATGATTTTCACAGCAACTGTCTTCATTTGCGTCATAGCCACTTCTTTCCCCAAACAAGTTCTTGGACCGGCGTTAAACGACAAGAACTTATAAGATGGCTCGTGTAGCGACCTTCCACTCTCAGAAATCCATCTCTCCGGTTTGAATTCGAACGCATCTTCTCCCCAAACCGATTTCATTCTCCCTAAGGAGTAAAGACAGAACAGAATCTTCGAGTTGGCGTCGACTTTGTGGCCACTTGGAAGAACGTCCGGTTCAGTAGGAGACTTGTGTTGAAAGGGAACAGGTGGATAGAGTCTGAGCGCTTCACAAATCGCTCCATGTAGATACACCAGCTTCTTTACATCCTGGGGGTTGAATGAATCAGAATCGTAAGAAACAGAACCAGCGGTCTTGTTTCCTGGAAATAGGTTTGTGTTGATTTCTTGACGAATCTTGGCCACGGCTTCTTGGTTTTTGCATAGAAGCCAGAAGAACCAAGTGAGTGCTGAGCCCGTTGTGTCTCTACCAGCTAACATGAAGGATAGGATTGTGTCTCTAAGAAATCTGTCATCACTTGGATTCAACAACTTGTACTTGGTCGTGTCAACATTAATAGAAGACATCAGTAAATCTTTAGAAGAAGAGGAACTGATATTATCAGTCCTCCCTCGGCTGATCTCATCTCTCTTAGAAGCTATGCACTCAGAGCAAACACGGTCGAAAACCGCATGAGCTCTTTTCAGCTTCAACTCATCTCCAACCCCAATCCATCTTTGCATCTTCCACACCATCTCCGGCTTGATATGTCTGTAAAAAATGGCTTCCTCTGCATCGTCTAACGCTCTTGCAAACTCGATTTCAGGCATTTCAACTGAGAGACAACCTGGATCATACCCGGTTGCTAAAACAAACGTAGTGTCAAACGTGAATCTTTGGAAAACATCTTGTAAATCCACGACTATTTTCTCTTTAGCAACATGATCAAGAAGTGGCACAAGCCCTTTCTCCAGCTTACTCAAGCTTGTAGCTAATGAAAACCTTTGAAACTCAGGATGACTCATCATGCTTTGAGAAAATTTCCTTAGATCCTTCCACAACTCCGAATCCGCATTGAAAATTCCATCTCCCAAAACGTCAAATAACTTCTTGAATTCGGTTCCTTTTGGGTAATTCGCAAAGTTTGAGCTCATGATGTGGTGGATATTAGCAGGATCAACGGTGAACAACATGTCGAGACCCCCCAAAGTAGGTCCTTTGAAAAGGAAGTTTAAGTTGCCGTCCTCAAGAAGCTCAGTTATAAAGTCGTAAACACGAGGGAGCTCGGGAAGTAAACCCGGAAGCATACCAAGGATCGGCCAGTTTGTGAGAAAGGGACGGTGCTGTTTCTTTTTGATCAAGAAAAAGTGAAAGATAAGGAAACAAGTGAAAGCAATGGAGATTTCGAGTAAGCTTACCAAAGCCATTAGGGAGAAATTTTAGGAGATTATCACACTATGGTGGTGATGCTTGATTCTTTGTTTTATGTTTTCATTCATACACTAAGGAGATAACATATATAAACTAGAAAGCATGCATCATCGTCTGTGTGTCCTAGATATTGGTTGTTATTTGTCTTTGTCGTTTCAATAATTATAACACGAGCTAGATCGTATTCGTACCTTATCTTTGGTGACTATATATGTCCTTTTTTGTTTGTTTGGTATCGTAGCTTTGTGGGGAAGTCAAAACCTTCTTTGAAACATATTATGAAAAATTAGTTATACGTCCCAATATAATACAATTGTGCAGCTAGATTTGTTTAACTATATAGCTTTAACAAAACAAAAAAAAAGATGTGTTTAAAGCTTTTTGAAGAGAGTAAATAGAAAATAAATATATGAGCTTAATTTTAATTGGCCAGTATATACTTTTATTTTATCAAGAAAATAAGTGGTTTTTAAAGTTTCAGACTTTTAATGGTTTATCACATTTCTATAAAGGGATTTGGAGTAGATGTTAATTTATGGTTCTGTTGGTATTTAAGAAAATAGCAAATATATATTTTGTTCAATATGTTCAAACGATTTTTTAACTAATGTAGTTAAAAATTGAAACACATTTAAATGGATTTAATTTGATGACTTAAAAACTTATGAAACATGTAAATTTTGAAGTACATGCATATTGCATGTCTTGGGATTTAATTAGTTATAAAAATGATTTTTTTTTTGTATTAGTAGTAATTTAAAGTATAATATCGTTCTCTGTTATTTAATGTGTTAATCATTGTAATGGACCATCTACAAATGTATAAAATTGACATATCAATATTGTAGTTTAGCAGTGAGATACATCACGTTTCGATTTTCTATATATAGGGGAAACAAAGAAAGTTAGTTAGCTTCAACGGAACAAATTGTATATAGTAATGTCATTTTCTTAGCTTAATAGCTTTTAACAATATGTAGTTGTTTGTTCGAAGCCAAACTGTATCTTTCGCAATAATTGATCTGAAAGCTACAATAATGGAGTTCTCGGGATTGCGTGATTGGTGGTGTTCGATAGTGACGTATGAGATGTCTAGTGTACCTTGCCTACTGTTGGGTTCTTATCTCCACTGGCAGATTCAGGTTCCATGGTCCTTGTATCATTTCTTGTCTACTACTTTGGTACGTTCTTCCAATCTTCCATGGCCTTAGATGATGCTCCAAACCTCCATGCGTTCTTTACTTCAGATTTAGAATTAACTATACGAAAAATATGTTTATCTGCATAATTTTGATGTGTCGAACGTCGTATCTTTGTGTCCACCCTAGTGCATGCATAGATGATAGAGATCATGAAAATCTTTAAAATCAGCTTCTACGTACTTTGTCCACTTGGAAGTACATCTGCGAAAAGTGATTAGAACTAGCGGACAGATGCCACTGGTAAAATTTGTTAGACTAATGCACATTTACTAGATTTTAACCTGTGGTACACCGCAGAACAATTTTTTAAAAAATAATAACATTTTAATTTTTATTTACTTTTTATATTTAGTTTGTTTTTAGTTAAATAATAATTGTTTTTGGATTGTCAATTATTAGAACAATAATAGGGGAAATAAATACATAAATATGTAATTTATAAGCTATTATCGGATTAACTCACAATTTTACCAATAATTTAATTGTTTTATAAAATTTTAGTTAAATACCCTGCTTTAATATGTCTAATATTCTAATATTAGTGGTATTGACCATATAATTAAATGAAGATTTAACCCGTATTTCAAAACCGAATTAATAATATTTTATATTTATACTAATGTTAATTCAAACCATTATGTTAATAACATGTCCCGCCATATAACAACAAACTGTCATATTAGTGGTTTAACCCGTGTTTCAAAACCGTCATATTAGTGGTTTAGAGTGTGGGTGTTGTGTTTTGTTTGTGAAGTTGATATTTATACATGGAAAATGCTTGATGAGCAAGGAGTTTACGATCCATAGCAATAAAAGAGAGATTTTAGTGTTTTACTATTTGAGTTGATAACATTATCGTAGAATAATATTAAGTTTTTAACGTGATATATACTATATTAAATGTATTTATTGATGCTAAAGTTAAATATAACCGATTATTGAGCTTCTAAATTTGGGTTTCCGTTTTATGAACTTTATTAACGTTATAATAATTATTATGATTGTAATCATTTGTTACTCAAATTTGGTTGTGTTATTTAAATTTAAGAGATCATACAGTTTCTAAAGATCTATTAAAATAGTTTTAAAGATTTTTATGAGTAATGCATAGAGTTGTTTTTGGAAAATCAAAATGTATAGATGTTGTTGAGCTATTTATGGCAATAAACATATTAAATTAGGTCGATTTAAATAGTTATATTAATTGAGTTTCTACGAAATGTTATTTTAGGAAAATCGTTAGGGGTTAATGTTATAAATAAAACAAATTAAATAATCAAAACTTAAAGTGCGTAAACTAAAATGTAATGTTAATATAGATGAAAGTGTTTAAAAATGTTAATATAGATGAAAGTGTTACATTGATGTCCTCACTCATAATTTATCAGAATGTAACAACCAGCATAATTTGTTTTTGTACTACATACCGACTTGAATAAAAATAAATTCACTATTTAACTTAAAAAGATTTATTTTTTACATTGATGTAAAATATAAAAAAAAAAGGTGTTATTTTTACAGTAAAGGCATTGTAAAAAATGTCATTCAACCGGAGAAAAAAAATTACAAGACACTCGCCGCTGAAGACGCCTGATGTGTTCAATCGGAGGAGTATTAGCTCTTTGTTCTCCGGCTAAATTTCATCATCGCCGGGACCAATCACAGATTTTTACTCCGACCCATCTGCGTAATCCAAATGGGTTTCAATTTCGTTGTAGAAATTCCCGAGCTTTCGCTCCCAAACTCGCCCAATCCGATCCCAATTTCACTTCCCCCTTATCACATCTTCCTCTTAAACGCTCTTCGACGTCTCTTCATCCTTCCAAGGACTTCTTCGTTCAGACTCTAGCGAGAAAAGCCGCGATTTTACTTGTTGGGTCGATTGTATTTCTAGGGTTTTGTTCTTCGAAGCCTGCTTTAGCGCTACCCGCTGCAACCGTGGTCTCTCAAGCGGAGTTAGATGACGAGATAATGTTCGAGAAGCTTCTGGAGGGTGAGCCAGAGAACATGGAGGCTCTGAAGGCTGTTTTGTATAAGAAGATGAGGAGAGGGAGAACTGAAGATGCTGTGAAATATGTTGAGAAGCTAATGAAATTAGAGCCTCGTGAGATTGAATGGAAGCTTCTAGAAGCGCTTTGTTATGAGACAATGGGACAACTGAGCAGAGCTAAGAGATTGTTTAAGGATATTCTCAAAGAACAACCTCTTTTGATCAGAGCTTTGCACGTAATGTGTTTCTCACCTTCTAAAGATTATAGTCTTTTAGTGAAACTGTGAATTAAGTGGATGTTTAGGAGAAATTGTGTTTTCTTGTTTCTTGGTTGGTAATAGTATACTGCCTTAAGTATGTTTAGATTTCGATATACTTAAAACCCAATCATCTGCCTTGATTTCGATATTGCTCCTTTCAAAAGGATTCAAGTTTTCTCTTGTCTTGTTTCTTGCAGGGTCTTGCAATGGTAATGCATAAGAGTCATGACTCCTCTGTCTTTGATATGCTCACGGAAGCTATGGAGGTTGCTCGACAAGGAAACCGAGTAACTGAGGAGAGAAACATACAAGTCTTGATTGGTCAAATGCATATTGTCAAGGTAAAACCCAGTCATCTGCAAAACCATTCCTTCTTGTGTGTGTTTGGTCTTTTTGAACTACGTTTTAAGTATGTTTAGATATAGTGGATTGTTTTATGTACTTTATGGACATTGGTTTAAAACTTCAGGGTCAATTTGAAGAAGGTCTAAAGGTATTTCAACAAATGGTCAATGATAACCCCCGGGATTTTCGACCTTACCTTTGCCAGGTAAGTTTGTTCATGAAAAGAATGTTCTTTGATTCACTAAATTCATCTCTCAGTTTGCAAGTAACGCGTAAAGATATTAGGCTTATCTTTTGCTATTCAGCTTTGAAGAAATTGCAAGCGTTTGTTTCAGGGCATAGTGTATAGCTTAATGGAGAAAAAGGAAGAAGCAGCGCAACAGTTTGAGATATATTGGAGTCTTGTACCTGAAGAATTCCCACAAAAGGGATTTCTCGACGATGTTGCATTGGCTGCTCAAGCCAAATCCCGAGAACGACTTCAAAACACATTCAAAGCTAAATTTGCTCAGGGGAAATAAATCATGGATAAAATAATTTTCAATATCCAGGTAAATAATTTCATCTTACTCGATGCTTCATCAGTAGTTAGAAGTATTCATTTTGGTGTTTGGAGTGACACTCATGTAATCACATATTGTTGTTGTTGCATTTACATGACAGTTGGTTATAATGTTATCATGTGACGGGGTTAATGACAAAAAACCGCACTGGAGCAGGCGGAGTCAGTGGGTGCACTGTGGAACCTAGAAGAATGACACTTTGGAGGGTTGCAGTCATGTTGTGATTTCTCTCAAGTGCAGAATCAGACGTGAAAAAGGTTGTAGTAACATTTTTTTCATGTGTATAAAATTCCAAATTAGGTACTTTTCGTTAAATTGCTCATATACAGTACTTCTCTTTCACAGTTTCACTTTTGGCTACTTCTTATAAAGTTAGTTCCATGATTGAGATTGAGTGGTGCTATTTTTTATTATTATGACCTGTATTTGATAAATTATTTTTTGTTGGGTTCAAATTAAAATATCTAAAATGTATCACCACGTTATTCATGAAATATACCGACTAAGGCATGGGTTACGGGCTTTAATAATAGCCTAGTGGGTCCATTTAGGCCCATTTGGGGTGAAAACGACAAAAGTGTAAAACAGAAGAGAGCACTGCTTCGTCGTCTAATCTCTTCGCTGAGAAACTCTTGGGAACTGGGAAGAGCCAAAGAACGTGTTTCGTTTTGTGAGCTCTCTCTCTCTCGCCCTCTTACACTTCGCGCCTGTCTATCGTTTCTTCCTGTAATCTCCAATGCCTCACTCGTTACATTTATGCGCTTTTGTATTGTATTGCTTCAGTTGCTTAACTAGATTTTTGTAGATGAGTGGAATTGGTTTTGGTGAAATCAGGTAAAAGGCGTTTCTGATGGCTCCTCTTACTCTCTCTGTTGATGTGAAGAACTCTTCTTCTTCGACTTCTCTTGGTAAACAAATTCGCTTCTTCTAGTGGTTTCATTATTGACTGTGAAGTCTTTTTTTTTTCAATTCCTTTTTGTGTATTGATTGTTGCAGATGTATCGAAGATAATGCAAAGTCCACAGCTCAGAAAGAGCAAAGGCTTTGCATCTGTTAATACCCAAGAAGACAAACCCTTTGATTTCTTCCGCTCTCTCTTTGGTTCGTCTTTATTTTTTGCCCTTTTTTTTTTTTCTACTAACTCTTTTGCTTCATTTGCAGTCTTTATTTTTTCTGAATCTGATGCTCTGATTCTTTATACCTGGAAAAGATAATTTCTTTTTATGCTCATTGTTAAACATTGTGTTTTGAAAAATACTACCCTCTATGTTCCTGAGATCGGCAGCTTCAGCTGTCTTACTTTTGTTATTTTTATGTTTGTTTTGGTGATGCAGAGGGATTTATAGCAGGAGGTACAGCTGGAGTTGTTGTCGAAACAGCTTTATACCCAATTGATACAATTAAGACAAGACTTCAGGCAGGTCAAGAAACTATTAAGCTTGTGTTATAATCCTTTGCTTCTTTTTTTAAGTTTCTTTGTTAGACTTGCTTTTATCTGTATGCTACTAGCTCATGTAGTCCTTATGGTGGTCTAAACGGGGAAACCAAACAAAAAATTTGAACTTTAGTTCCTAATTGTTTTGGTCTTATGATGTAGGCAGCTCGTGGAGGTGGGAAAATTGTTTTGAAGGGTCTTTATTCAGGATTAGCTGGAAATATCGCTGGTGTCTTACCGTAAGTGACTCTGACCTCATCCCTAGTTACTTTTGTTATTTCCACTATCTCTCTCTCTCTCTCTGGCCACTTGACATTAGTGATGGATGATGCAGCAACCATAGATTATAATTTGTCTGGTTTCTTCTTAAAGGGCCTAAATGGCGACAACCCAAATAGACAAAAGATTGTCGCAGTACTTGTTTCTATTTCTCCTATATTCTAGTACATGTTTTTGACGCTTGATTATTTTGACAATATTTCTTTGTAGGGCTTCGGCTTTATTTGTTGGAGTTTACGAACCCACAAAGCAGAAACTACTGAAGACTTTCCCTGATCATTTAAGCGCAGTTGCTCACCTGGTGAGTGATTTTCTTTATCTCTAAATTTGCCATTGAAAAAGTATTTTATCAGTCTCTTCTATCACTAAATGATCAGGTCGTTATCACATCAATAAATAAAATGGTATACTATAAGCAACAATATGTTTTTGATCATTGAACTGTTTCTCGCATACGCCTTGTATATTAGAACTGAAAAGTAATAATTTGTTCCCTTGTTCAAATTCCAGACTGCAGGGGCCATTGGTGGACTTGCTGCCTCTCTGATTCGAGTACCTACAGAGGTAAAAACTCTCTCTTGGATCATGTTCGACATAGAATCCCTCAGTTGACATTTCTGTGTGTGTATTCATTAGGTTGTGAAGCAAAGAATGCAGACCGGACAGTTTACATCAGCCCCCAATGCTGTTCGACTTATCGCATCACAAGAGGGATTTAAGGGTCTATATGCAGTTAGTAACATCTTTTTAAGCTCTCCCTTTTAGTCTCCACTTTTTTGTTGAATTTTTGTCATTTTGTGTAGTAACTTATTCCAATTGCTTTTTAGGGGTATCGGTCCTTCCTTTTGCGAGATTTGCCCTTTGATGCTATACAGTTCTGCATATATGAGCAGATCTGCTTGGGTTATAAAAAAGCAGTAAGCTTCTTGGCAATATATTTGACATTTCTTCTATATGGTAACTTCTGATGAATTGATACTTTGCATGAGATTAACTTTGGTCAACTCTTTGGCAGGCGCGTAGAGAGCTTAGTGATCCTGAGAACGCTCTCATCGGTGCATTTGCTGGTTGGTGACATATCTTATATGCTTTAATATAATTTCTCCGGATCTATAAAATCAAACTTGAATGAGATATAAGCCGCTGGACTTTAGAAAAGACTCTGTTCTGCATTTACCTTAACACTACAAAGTGCAATGGTGTTATTACATCAAAAACCAGTTTAATGGTATTGTGCGAGTGATTTAACTGGCATTATGGATATCGTCGTGGTTTATGCAGGTGCTCTGACAGGAGCAGTCACCACTCCTCTTGATGTTATTAAGACAAGATTAATGGTTCAGGTAATAATAGTATTCTCACACCTTAAAAAGTCTCCCTTTGTTGTCTCCAAAATCCAATCATCTTATTGTTCTATCTTGACCTCCTCTTTCAGGGATCAGCTAAACAATATCAAGGAATAGTTGACTGTGTTCAAACAATTGTAAGAGAGGAAGGAGCTCCTGCACTCTTAAAGGTACACACACAAACGGACTAGTTTTTCAAGTAGAAATCTTTAGAAAAGTGTTATTGTAAATTGAGCAGTTTTAAGAGGAGATATGACTTGACTTGTAGGGTATTGGGCCAAGAGTGTTGTGGATAGGTATTGGAGGTTCAATCTTCTTTGGTGTCCTCGAGAGCACTAAGAGAACACTTGCACAGAGACGTCCCAAGACGGTTAAAGAATCCAAGGAGGAATAATTTTCTGGCAGCACACAAGAAAAAATGGTTGGAAGGTGTTTATTTAATGTTTTTCACATTTCAACCCCTTTGTGAGTTTTGTGTGATCAGAGTTTGTCATTTACCAATGATCAATTCAACTTTCATTAAAAATAAAATAGTGTCTGGTTTCAAATTTGTTCCATATAATTTTGAGATTGTATTTGATAATTTTCTTAAGGGAAAATTTGAAATAAAGGAGGTTTTTTTAACTTTTGTCTATCTACACTTTTTTTTTTTGGAGATTGACAATCGTGACGAAAATACCTCTACTAATAGATATAGTGAAGTTTTAAGGAGTTTAAACCACAAAAAAATTAGAAAACCCATGCTAGTAAACAATTGTGAAAAAAAAAATTTGAAAAAAAAAATTATTTTGGTGTCAAGAATCAGTTTTAATATTGATGATTTATGGTCTAAATTGTTCAGAAAACATTTTCTAAGATTTTTCAAGTTCTAAAACATTTAGATTATTCATTTTACAGTTTGTAGTTTGTACATATTCTATGAAGTTTAGACGGAAAATTTGTTCTAAAAACTTCAGAAACATGAATTTTGTATATTCTACAAAATTAATAATATGTACTCTACATTTTCCTTCATTCCACATCAATTCAGAATATATTTTCCACGTTTTATCCTGTATACTAAAAGAAGTAGAAGATATATCATAAATAATTTAGAATGTATAATCCGTAAAACTTAGAATACCATAGAAATAGAAATAAAATAAATGAAATAAGAAAAGTCAATATTTTTTAGGGAAAATTATAATTAAAGGAGCTTTATCCAAACATTTGTCCATATACATTTTTTTTTTAAGATTGTCAATTGTGACGAAAATGCCCCTACTAATAGATATAGTGAAGTTTTTAGGAGTTTAAACCAAAAAACAAACAGTAAACACATGTTAGTATACATCTGTGTAAAAAAAATGTTTTGGGTGTCAAAAATCAGTTTGTAAATTGATGATTTCTGGTCTAAATTGCAGAAAATACTTTCTATGATTTTTTCAAGTTCTAAAACATTTAGGTTATTCATTTTACAGTTTGTACATGTTCTACGAAGTTTAGACGAAAAAATTGTTTTAAAAACTTCAGAAACTGAATTTTGTATATTCTACCAAATTAAGAATATGTATTCTAGATTTTTCTTCATTCTACATCAATTCAGAATAAATTTTCCACGTTTTACCCTGTATACTGAAAGAAATAGAAGATATATCATAAACATTTTAGAATTTATAATCTGTAAAACTTAGAATACCATAGAAATACAAAGAAAATAAACTAAATAAGGAAAGTGAATATTTTTTGAATGATCTTAATTTATGGTTACGATTCTGTATTTATTTTTTAGATATGTTCTAATATATTTTAGAATGTGTATTCTAAATTATTTAGACAAAAACAGAAAAAATTGACTACCCGTCTGAGAAGTACAAATATGAAACTAACCTTAAAAAGTGTAAAAATTTACATCCAAATGTCATTAGAAAATATTTAATAAATATTAATTACCTAATTTAATAAAGATAATAAATACTTAGGCCAAATATAAACAATATATCAGAATTTTCTAATAAACCTTTTAAATAATTATTAATTTTCAAAAAAAAAATATTTTCTTTTTCTAATTAATTATGGACAAAATTATTATTTATTTTTTAAATATATAACCAATCGGAATTTTTAAAACTAACATTTTATATCTAAGTAGATAATATGATTATTTTTAATGACTAGATTTGGAAGATTTTGTTAAGATTTTAAATTATGGTTCTCCTATCACCTTTCTTTAATTTTATTTACAAATTATTTTGAATTATCATATAATACTTATGATTAATAAATATGTAAAAAAATTTATGCATATGTTGTGATTTGAATTTTTAAAATCAAAGACATATTACTCTTTTTTTTTTACATGGACATATTACTCATTCTATGAAAAAAATGTGTATTTTGATTCTTCACATTAGCAGATTGGTAAAACTAAATTTATGTGACTGATAAATTCATAAATTTTATTTACTCACAATTACAATATTATAATTACTACTTCAAAATATATTTCACAAAATAATGATGCAAATAATACAAACAAGCAATATAAAACTATATTATACATCAAGCAAATTAAAAACTATAATATTCTAAAATAATTAGTATTCAAAAAGATATAATTTTTTAAAAAAATATATAACAATAATTTTATTATTATATTATTATTTTTAGAAAAGATATTAGAAGCTTAGGTTTCCATTTTGTTTTCTTTTTTTTGGACATAAATTTACTTTCAAATTTTATTTATATTTTCTTATTTTCGTTTTTGAAAAATGAGGGCAAAACTTGGTTAAAAAGCAAATTAAAACCTATATGACCAAACCTACAAAAAAAAATGTAGATGAACAAATGTTTTAAAAAATATTATTTTTTCTAGTATCCCCTATTTTTTAAATAATCTTAAATTATGGTTACGATTCAGTATTTAATTTTTATATATGTTCTAATATATTTTAGAATGTGTATTCTTAATTATTTAGAAGAAATACAAATACAGAAAAATCGATTTGCTCATAACTTAACCTAACGTGATCGGGTAAATTTTTTCAGACAAATACAGAAAAATCAGTTTTTTTTGGCCATCCCAAAATTTTTTTTTACCCAATTTTTTTTTTTTTTTATCTCTCATATGTTTATGAACAGGTAAAATCTTTTAAGCCCACTAAATTTTCACCCAATATCTCGATTAATATGGTATTTTCCTAATTTCATCTAATAAAAATCTACACATTTAATCTACATATATAATTGATATAGAAATTTAATCTGAATTGTTTTTTAGGATATAATTAGCTTTTGTTTACACCTTGAAACCTATTTTATCAAATTTTTTTAAAAAAAAAGTATAGATGGACAAAGGTTTTTAAAAAACCTCCTTTATTTCCAATTTTCCCATTTCTTAAATATAATTTTGAGATTGTATTTGATAATTTTCTTAAAATTTAATTTGGAAAAAATAAAAAGTTAATTTAATCTTCAAATTAATGAGAAGTAACCATAACGATTAGAATCTTTGAATAGAATTATTTTGATTTTAAGTTTAATCAGGTGACATGACATGCTATAACCCACTCTCACCCATCAGCGGTTTTGGCCCTTTTTCATTTTTTTCAGAAAGAAAGCGCGTGAGGAAACGGAACCGTCGTTCTTTCGTTTTTGTATAATTGGAATTTTTTATGAACAATTAAGTTAACAAACTCCTCCCCATTTTGCAAACGACATTAATAAACAATAATATAGTGCAAATATGAGACTGTTTAATCCTAATTTCATTTTATCTTAATATGATTCGAAGCAAATCTGCAAATATTAAAAATTCGAAATGATTCATCAATGCAATTTTTATAAATAACTTGTACAAAAGACAGTTATTATACTGTACACTATTAATCTTTCTCGCTCTCTCACTTGTATTGTATCTCTCAACAGTACATTTTTAATAGCCGGGACCAAAAAATATATATATAAGGAGAGCAAAAAGGAAACAAAAAAGGATTGTGAGAGCCATGGACAAAAAACATACATACTACACACACAAACACTAACCCTATGAAGAAGAACACTTTTTAAGTCTGTCTCTTTCAAAACACCAAAAAGAAATCAATCGAAAACCCCTTTTTCCAACTTCTCCAAGCTAATTTACAGCTCTGTCGACCTCTCACAACGATGAAGCAGGAGCATTGCATCATTTGGGATGATCTCTGAGTTCACTCACTCACATGAGCGGTAGGTATCCTCCTCCATGTCCTTTCTTTAATACAAGTGGTCCAGCATTTTCCGGGACCTTATCCAAGGCATTCATACACGCATCGATCATGTCAGAGAATCCCGTTGCTGTTGTAGCAAGCTGTAACCGTAACCTCAAATCCCGTGTTCTCTTCAACAAGCACCTGAATGATCTCCACATGTATTTAGCCCACTCAGCTGGTAACCCTCCTCCTGTGAGCCATACTGAGAATTGAGACTGGTCTCCCCGAGCTGCCATTTCCGCTCTGTAAAATCTAGCCAGTTCCAAAAGCATTGAAGCCTGTAGCGGAAGCACCGCAACAAATTCAGCCACAAAATCTTCCGCTAGTTCGGGTTTGAGCATCAGGTTCCAAAGCACAAGCGCCCATTCACTTGGCTGGTTAAGACCATAGGCTTCTGCTACAATCAGAGCCTCCTGGAAACGGGATTGATCAACAAGTGCTCTTCTCGCGTTTGTTTCAGATAAACAGAGCCACTTAGAATCTGGCATCCTTATCTGAAGGGAGACAAGAGAAGCCTGACCACAAGCCTTTCGTGCTTTGTTTCCAGCATCAATTGAAGTGTGAACTTCAGCAGCTTCAATGTAATAGCGCATTGAATCAAGGAGATCTTCATTTTGATCCTTGTCATACCGTAAAAACCACTGCTGTGCAGCCTGATCTGCACGTGCCTCTAGCAAAGCAGCCGTTTCATGTTTCATATCAAAGTGTTTATATACCTGCAGACAAATGGAAAAAAAGGCCATGAACAGAAGTAACTTTTTAAAAATATTCCAAATGTTCCTTCACGTGCACAGGTAACAGAGGTGGTAAAAGCCAATCTAGACACACTGTATCATCTAGTATGGTAATGAATTAGACACCTGTGGTAAACAGACAAAACATAATGAAATAAAGTCTTTTACTCGGATGATTCCAGCTACTAAAGGCATACCATTGCGAATGCATCATGGTCATTTGGGTTAAAGAGATTCAACGAGGTCAGAACAGCCATCCGAAAACTTCTGACAGCTTGGGCAGTGCCAGTGTTTGCATCAGCAGCAGCAGAAAACTTTTGTAGTAAAAGATCAAGCTGCCCGTTTTCGATTAGAATATTGAGAATGAAAGTAAGAGCATGAAAGTTTCCGACTCCAGTTATTAAGCGACCCAGGCATGAGAAATCGCCCTCAGCAACATAAGCCTCGACCCTAGTGGCAGCAAGTGCCACAAGAACATCAACTCCATCAAGGCACGTGGATGACTTGTAGAAGTGATGAGAGAGAATAAGAAGCTCAACCTGACAAACAGCATTCCGTTATATTATCCTCTCATCTGTCTAGAAATTCGTGCAGTAATAAAACTATTGTTAAGAAGCTTTCACAGAATCACATACCTCACATGCGTGTGGTATTTCCTGCCCGGTAATCACAAGACGCATTAATGCATGACCAATTTCTTGTTCAGATGGACAAAGCTCCGCCCACTTCAAAAAGTCTGAAAATCTCCACAAAAGTGGAGCAGGCCCTTCCTCCTTTTGAGAATCTATATATCCTCCACGATGAGCTGCCAATAAACCCTGGAACAAGGAAGACAGATTAGAGACATAACACGAGATAACCCACAGGACGTAAAGAAGGCATCAATATAGGCTGATTAGCTAATCAAACAACGACCATATGATAAAGAACTTTGTCAAAAGATGAACTTTTCAAAAATAAAAATATATAAAGCGTGTTTTCTACACATACAAGTTCACAGAGATAGTTTTGCTAAATTACCTTTAAAAAAGATTCTGCAAGTATCTGAGCGATACTAGCAGCGGGCATGGAATGCGTTTGGACAAGAAGACATGCTTCCTCAAAAGAATCTTGTGCTTTAAGAGAAAGTAAACGTAACAACTCTATTGGCTGCTTTTGATATGCCTCAGTGAATGTAAGTCCCAGTATGTTAGCAGCTCTTATAACTGCTATAATTTTTCTTGCCAACCCACGTCCACTGCCTTCATTTAGAATGTTCGATAATTTCTCCAAAACCTAGATGATCAGATACCAATCAGTATTAAATCCAACAAAAAAATATACTAACAAGATAGGGAAAATGGGAAAAACTGGTATTTGTGTTTTTTTTTTAAATGTAATAGTCTTCACAACAACAAATGAAAGTTAGGTGAGAAAGATATAGAGAAACAACCTGCAGCGGTTCAATCATAGGATGGTCTAATTTTAGACTGTGTGATTGAATAACAGAACGAACTTCAGCATCCAACATTGACAATGGTAATTGACTGCAAGGTGTAGAAAGCATTGCTAGCTTCATAACAGCATCCAGAATAATTAGCTCAGAAGGTAAAGTCCCTGGAGCGAGCTTAAGCTGGAGCTGCTTAGCAGCTGTTACTTGTCCGAACTCCAGTAAAGACAGAACAGCTCTTTCCAACTCTGCAGGTTCTATACTTTCTTCCCACTTTGATAAGGATATTTCCAATCCCGTGCTTTCCTCTTGAAGCTGGAACTCGCTTTTGATGTTTAGAAGAGATGAAGAATCTTCAAAATCAGCATTCCTATCTGAAGAATCCACAAAATGTCTTATTTGTGGGACATTTCCTTTTGCTCTCCTCTTGGGCTTTGTGTTCACACCATATGTTGAAGTGCTTGTGTCTTGGTTCCTTTGATGTCCTTGGCCAGGGGCCCTAGGGTCATGCTTTTTTGAAGAAATATGGCTGTCCATTTTTGTTATGATACTTGCAGTTCGGTCAATAAGATTTGAACTCTTTCCATTCACCATGTCTTTCCCACTACTTGGACTAAATGCTCCGACATTTTTAACATGTGATTCTGCTTCTACAGCCAGTAGCCACACCCTCGTCTCAATTTCTCGTAGAAGATGCAAAGGATAAACCCTGGTATTGGTAAATCTAAAGTCATAAACCTAGTAAAATTGATTACATATTGTGGTGCAAGATCACTTACGGGTGTGAAAGAGTTGTTAGCCCACTCAACCACTGAAGGGATAGCAGTAATAGCTCATAGATCTCTCTTGCAGGAAGATCTTTCTCCACCGCTTCTGCATGCCTAAGGAAAAATAAACCTGCCTGCAAAAGAATAAGAAACAAATTCACTAGTATCAGTAT
>NC_025696.1:576869-620767 GCF_000633955.1 Camelina sativa | reverse complement strand
GATTCTGCAAGTATCTGAGCGATACTAGCAGCGGGCATGGAATGCGTTTGGACAAGAAGACATGCTTCCTCAAAAGAATCTTGTGCTTTAAGAGAAAGTAAACGTAACAACTCTATTGGCTGCTTTTGATATGCCTCAGTGAATGTAAGTCCCAGTATGTTAGCAGCTCTTATAACTGCTATAATTTTTCTTGCCAACCCACGTCCACTGCCTTCATTTAGAATGTTCGATAATTTCTCCAAAACCTAGATGATCAGATACCAATCAGTATTAAATCCAACAAAAAAATATACTAACAAGATAGGGAAAATGGGAAAAACTGGTATTTGTGTTTTTTTTTTAAATGTAATAGTCTTCACAACAACAAATGAAAGTTAGGTGAGAAAGATATAGAGAAACAACCTGCAGCGGTTCAATCATAGGATGGTCTAATATTAGGCTGTGTGATTGAATAACAGAACGAACTTCACCATCCAACATTGACAATGGTACTTGACTGCAAGGTGTAGAAAGCATAGCTAGCTTCATAACAGCATCCAGAATAATAAGCTCAGAAGGTAAAGTCCCTGGAGCGAGCTTAAGCTGGAGCTGCTTAGCAGCTGTTACTTGTCCGAACTCCAGTAAAGACAGAACAGCTCTTTCCAACTCTGCAGGTTCTATACTTTCTTCCCACTTTGATAAGGATATTTCCAATCCCGTGCTTTCCTCTTGAAGCTGGAACTCGCTTTTGATGTTTAGAAGAGATGAAGAATCTTCAAAATCAGCATTCCTATCTGAAGAATCCACAAAATGTCTTATTTGTGGGACATTTCCTTTTGCTCTCCTCTTGGGCTTTGTGTTCACACCATATGTTGAAGTGCTTGTGTCTTGGTTCCTTTGATGTCCTTGGCCAGGGGCCCTAGGGTCATGCTTTTTTGAAGAAATATGGCTGTCCATTTTTGTTATGATACTGGCAGTTCGGTCAATAAGATTTGAACTCTTTCCATTCACCATGTCTTTCCCACTACTTGGACTAAATGCTCCGACATTTTTAACATGTGATTCTGCTTCTACAGCCAGTAGCCACACCCTCGTCTCAATTTCTCGTAGAAGATGCAAAGGATAAACCCTGGTATTGGTAAATCTAAAGTCATAAACCTAGTAAAATTGATTACATATTGTGGTGCAAGATCACTTACGGGTGTGANGCATCCAACATTGACAATGGTAATTGACTGCAAGGTGTAGAAAGCATTGCTAGCTTCATAACAGCATCCAGAATAATTAGCTCAGAAGGTAAAGTCCCTGGAGCGAGCTTAAGCTGGAGCTGCTTAGCAGCTGTTACTTGTCCGAACTCCAGTAAAGACAGAACAGCTCTTTCCAACTCTGCAGGTTCTATACTTTCTTCCCACTTTGATAAGGATATTTCCAATCCCGTGCTTTCCTCTTGAAGCTGGAACTCGCTTTTGATGTTTAGAAGAGATGAAGAATCTTCAAAATCAGCATTCCTATCTGAAGAATCCACAAAATGTCTTATTTGTGGGACATTTCCTTTTGCTCTCCTCTTGGGCTTTGTGTTCACACCATATGTTGAAGTGCTTGTGTCTTGGTTCCTTTGATGTCCTTGGCCAGGGGCCCTAGGGTCATGCTTTTTTGAAGAAATATGGCTGTCCATTTTTGTTATGATACTGGCAGTTCGGTCAATAAGATTTGAACTCTTTCCATTCACCATGTCTTTCCCACTACTTGGACTAAATGCTCCGACATTTTTAACATGTGATTCTGCTTCTACAGCCAGTAGCCACACCCTCGTCTCAATTTCTCGTAGAAGATGCAAAGGATAAACCCTGGTATTGGTAAATCTAAAGTCATAAACCTAGTAAAATTGATTACATATTGTGGTGCAAGATCACTTACGGGTGTGAAAGAGTTGTTAGCCCACTCAACCACTGAAGGGATAGCAGTAATAGCTCATAGATCTCTCTTGCAGGAAGATCTTTCTCCACCGCTTCTGCATGCCTAAGGAAAAATAAACCTGCCTGCAAAAGAATAAGAAACAAATTCACTAGTATCAGTATAAGGCTTCCACATAAACTGGTTACACTGAGGCGAACAGAAAAGTGACCTGTAAAGCAGGGAAAGAGTATCTGATGAATAGAGTTTGGCAGTGACCCCACAATGCGATTCTCTCTTCTGGAACATCCCAAAGGAATTCTTTCCATTCTGCAACCATGGATTCTGCCTATATTGAAAGCAGATACGAAGTTCTATCAAGATTGGACAGTCAGGGAATCCCTAAACATAATTAGAACCAGTGGCGTACATCAAAAACAAAGCAGCTATTTATCAAATACAACGAAAACGTATATACTATAGGGCGCCAGATCTTCTATTATGTGGAACCAAATTAAAGTAACATTTCAACTCAATAAGGAAAGCTGTGCAATTTTGTATTGACTGTGTAAAACCGTGCCTTGCGAGGGAAAATGCCTAGTTCCTTCTTGACATCACATTTCTTTTGAAGTTATATTAAGAAAAGGATCACATATTTCCTACACTACTGCAATTGTGATTCATCCTTAAGTTAAAAACCCTCTACAAAAGCAATTCGCATGGGACAGTGTATGACCACCATGCAGTGCAAGCGAAGTCGTCAGCAAGGGGCATACAAAATAGCATGGGAAAATCAGCCAGAAATAGCTAATTGGTCGAGAATAGTCTCAGACCATAATTTTAAGTTGCTAGGCCTTCAGAATCCAAGTGACCAGAAACTTTCTGGAAGTTCAAGTATAAGATAAGTGCCAAGAAGTTTTGTTACCTGGGTTTCAGTAACATGATGAACAGAGGATGTCCAAGTGGCACCAATGGTTTCAAGTTGCTTGGCCCAATTTCGTGCTTGCTCCCACTGCCTGTTCTTTTCTAAAGCTGTCAGAAGAGAGCCATCGTCAAGGGCCTCATTTCCTAAGTCAAGATCATTCTCCCGGAGTGATGGCTCAGCCAAGTTAACTTTCCAATAAAGACGCCGATAATATGTTGCCGCAGATCCCCCATCACCAAAATCAGTTGCAGCAAGAAGTTGCAGTAAGCATCTTTTCTCATATGGAGATGGACAAGTTGACAAAACAGCATCAGCAGCTTTTACAGCTGTTCTGCTGATCCAAGATGCTCCAAAATTGACGTCTTTAGCTGTATTTGACTGAAAATGCATTGATTCCTCTTTAACTCTAGACCAAAAAGAACCCAGATGTGCTGAAGCTTCAGAGAGGCGCATCTGAGAAAATGCCTGCAGAAAAGAATAAAGACAGCTCAAAATCCAATGAAGATAGCATTAACCCCGGCAGAAAAAAAGAGGGAGTAGAAACTAAGCATTTGACAAAAGAAAAATAAGTAGTAAAAACCCAAAGCATTTTACAAATCTCAGTCCAGATCTTCCATTTCCTGCTCAGATCCAATCATAACTTTTGAAGAATTCCATCATCAGATTTCTCCCACAGAAAACAGATTAAAATGAAGAAAGTGGATGGATTCATGGTGAACAAGTATCAAACAGATCAGACCCGTGAATATATATCGTGTAAAAAAAGTTATTGTGAACAAACAACCAAGGGGCCAGTAAAAACAGAGGGCAAACAGTGGGTTAAAATGTAAGACAAACCTGAAGAGCACGGACAAATGGCAGTAGAGAGCATGAAGGGAGGAACAATTCAAAAGCTTTTAGCAGAGGAAGAAACAAGCGTTGTTCACAAAGCACTGCGACCATTTTTGATAGAGACGCATGCTCATCAGACGAATCATCAGTAACACTCCTATCTTCAGCTTTCGATTCCTCTGCAGCTTCTGTTCTATGTGAACAAAATGTTTTACCAGCAGAGGTGTTGAAACTATTGGCTGAAGTCAACAAATCCACAGATGTATCTGCAGTAAGTCGTCTCCGTTTGGTATTCCTCCTATTGTAATGAAACTGGACGCCTCTAGCATCCGTTGGCAAGGAATTTGTAGATACAACGGCTGCTGCTATATTTTCTGCTATTTTAGTTGTTATATCGTTCACCTTGATAGATGATGTTTCCCTGAAAAGCATGATCTCTATTAGAGCTAAGACAAGAAAAAATATGCATCTTTATATCCCAGAAAACATACTAAGCCCTCAATGTTATAGATATCAAATGCAAGAAGATAGTAAATGACTAGAATAGAAGATGAATTCTGATACGCCCAACCCAATTGAAATTCTGTAATTAAATTTTGTCACACCTGGCTGCAGTAATTTCCAACCAAATTGTTAGGCATGATAAAGGAGCAACATCCGGAAAGCATGATGCTATGAGAGCCAATATAGACCACGATAACTCCTTAGCTTTCGATAAAAGGTATCCCCCAGGATTCTTTAGCTTCTCAGAGTAAGCCAAAACACGAAAGAGTTCAGCAGAGACATAAGCTCCATCCTCTGAGGAGGAACATGTAAAACCTCTGCCTGTGTCATCTGAGTACGATTTGGTAGCTTTCTTTTTTGAGTTGGCATATCTCAACACAGTCAGTATGTGGGCTTTTAAGCGTTGATCACCAAACTCCTTTGATGCCTGACAGATGAAAATATGACTTATAATCGTACTATAAAGCTTGTAACATAAAACATTAAGTTACTGTTTGTGATTTCTGAAACCAGTGAAAGAGTGAGAGGCATACCACATTGAGCACCGTATCAAATGGGTATCCTCCAAGCTGCGCTTCAGATAAAAATCCAACCTGATGTTTACAGACATCAGATTATAGCTCAAGGGTAAGAAACGAAAAGGTAAAAAGAATTAACATGAAGCATACCCAATCATTGTCCCTTGCTAGCATGGCAAGATATTTGGTGCTCAGAGGAATCTTATGCATCTGACAAAAAAGGGTAACTAAACTCCAATGCAAGCTAGCAGATGTCTGTTGAGACCGCAGTTCAGACCCATCACCATCACCTGTTAACAGCCAGTAACCACTTGTTTTTCTATCTGCTCCAACCTCTGGAAGACTAGCTTGTTCCAGATGATGAAGAACAAGCATTAGCGGAAGACCCGGTTGAGTGCCAGAAATACTGTTTGGATTATATTTTTGCTTCGACACGCTTGAGATATCAGGATAAGCATATTCATTAGCAAGGGCCCTAGCTAGTGACCCCATTAGATCACCTTCACTAGATACCGCATGAAACATAGATCCCTTAAGAGATTTTTGTTGTGGCATATCCACATTGTCATTTGGTTTGTAGAAGGATGATATCCTTCTCAAGGATGCCACGTCAATTCGAAGCATGCTAGCAGATAAACCACAAAGCTCAAGAAGGAAGGCACATGAAGCCACCAACACAGAATCCCCAAAGTGTGTGACAGCAAGTGGTATGACCTGAAGGAAAAAAACAGTCATGACATAACAGACAGCAACTGAAAAACAGTAAAAGCGTTGCAGATAGAATGAAATTAAAGTTAGAAACTGTAAGGTGACCAGCACGTACAGATGAAAGAAGTGACTCATCACTTTGCGTCAGAGGTGCAAGTAGCATTGGAACATCTGACTGCATATTTCTTTGTCCATGTAACGAAGAGCCAGATTGATCTTCCAACTTTAGCTTTTCAACTCTATGTTCGAGGAAAGCATTAAAAGCTGCGAGTGGCCGTCCACGATACAGGAAGTGCTCAAGTCCAAGCTCGGTTCCCTAATTTTGGTTCAACGTAAGCGTAAGTAATGATTATATATACTCTATCAGTCAGTGAATATACAACGCTAACGATTATATATACTCTATCAGTCAGTGAATATACAACGCTAACTGAAATGTTGCATGAACATAAGATGACAACCTTTCATCAAGATAATTCTGTAAAAAGAAGATATTCACATGACAGTAAATTGATGAGAAACTATTAAACAACTGAAACAGTTAAAGCATCCACAAAGGTAAGATCGTCAACAGGTTAGAGAAATAGGACTATGATAAGAAGATAGTGTCACCTCAGTTTTTGTGTGATGCAGTTCCTCTTCGATGTGCTTCTGGATGATTGCTTCCCAAGATATGGCACTTATCTCAGTAGGATCGTCGACATTTATAAAGAACTCAACACCTCTATGCAGTAGATATTCCCCTGTAGGATATCCTGAGAAAGACAGCCATCCAAGAGGTCCCTACGAAGAATACTTTCCGGTATAAGAGACGCGCATATACATTTTACGCTAAAGAATTCTGTTGAGCAGATAAATTTCAACTACTGATAACGAGCAGGTGTGTAAACTACGTAAGATATCTCGCGAATTCCCTGGGGCATATAATTTTCAGAAGAACACGTAAGACTCACACATCAGAAATGAATACCTGGATATAAAGCTGAACTAATCTACGAACCGCCTTAGGAAACCAACAAGGCAACATCTGCAAAAGTGAGGTATCACGTGCAGTTGAGAAAAATACGCCGTCACGCCAATTCAGATACTCCGACAAAACTGATAAATTACAGTCAGAGAGAGTAAGTTCCTCAATATAAACAGAATAAAAGAAAAAGTGTGGTGGATCAGGCTTTACCATTCTTAGTCTTAGTCCGAAAAAGGTTCCCAGATATATCTTCTCCAAGACAAGCACTAACAAGCATACTCCATAAGGTAGGGAATCTCTGAAGAAATGATCTCAAATTCTCCAATGTGCACTGCGCAGAAGAGTTACTGTGCCTGTTAACACTGCCAGAACTCAAGGATTTTTGAATTGGCTCCGGAGCACACATCATAGTTGCTAAAGCTGCCATTTCTCCTGCCCCTTCGGCAATGTCATCAACAGTACAAACAATTTCATCAAGAACACTGGGTTCACCGTTTGGTGCCACACCACGTGACATAATTGCACGTGCATTTGAAAATGAAGCATCATACTCCCGGCCCTTGATCCTGGAGAGCAGCAACCATTTTGCCCAATGAGAATCACCCTGGATACATTAAACAGATTCTTGGCATTCTCAGAAATTTAGTTTTCAAAAGACAAACCAAAAGGCGTAGAAAGAACAGACATATTAACGCAAATATTTTATGGACGTGGAATGCACTTACAACAGCTTCCTGCAATGAACTGAGTGAATCATTATCTAGGACCAATTTGTGATGATCAAGGTACAGATCCAGAAGGTTGGGCAGATTAAATTGTGTGCAATAATGTATGAATAGCTTGTGTACAGCATTTAGGGTATCAACATTTTCTCCTCCCTTCTTTATGGACAAACAGAGATCTAAGGATGGCCTACAAGATTCCTCCTTAAATGAAACTTCGCAATTACCAAGGATGACACCTGCCCGAGCCAGGAGATAGACTACATCTACAGCGTTTTCCCAATATTCTTTCAAAAATATAAACTTTCTAGCAAGTTCCTGCTCCATGAGTGTTGTTAGCCAGAAGGAGCACCGGATATCTGCAGGCAACCTAAATATCTTGATATAAGGAACATCCAGAAGTACAGCATCCACTTCTTCAATGGAGCATATATACTCGCTACGGGAAGAAATGGAATAATTTACGCCGGGAGACTGCTTCGGACAATCCAAAGCAATTTGTAAACTTCCATCATATAATACATCTTCAGGAATGAGATCCAACAGCTTAAGGACTTCATCCCAGTCATTGTGACACATATAATACTCGAGCTGGGAATCCCATGGAACATGAACACCCATGACTAAAGGCTGATCCAAGACTATCTGCACAAAAAATTCAAAAAGAAACATTACTAAAACTAAAACATGCAGACATTGCTTGAAACGAACAAAAAAAAACCTTTGCCTGAGTGAATTTATGGAGTAATACAGGAAAAAAAAAAGCATAACTTTGAAATGTAAAGTCTTTAACCCCTCATTAAAATTATATCACTGTGACTCTCACAAATGAAATCTCATGTCGACTTCCAGTTCAGAGGTTTATGTAGGACTAACAGAATGCAGTAGCAACCATCAATGCATACAATTTGTTAATTCAAGTAAAAACATATGACATGCAACCCAAACTAAAAGAGATTCACTAAATAAGATCTGGTTAAGAGAGCTATCACTATTTTCAGATCTACAATTTCGTGCACACTTTCTGTCAAGAGGAAAAGAGGGTGGCTATTCGAAAAGCAAGCACAGATTTGCTTCTTGTCTGTATTTGTCTCGTTCTATAAAACAAGGAAACAGCTAACAAAATCCTGTAAAGAACTCATGTAAGACTACAAACACAGTTATGCTATGCAGATCAACGAATAATACAACTGGTCCAATTCCAAGCTAAACATGCAAAGTATGTTGAAATCAATCCCCCTGGACCTGGAGGTACTTATATTATGGACTGGTGCAATTAGATAAATATTCAGACATCTAAAGGGTAAGAAAGAATGCAACTTCTTACATGATCAAATGTTCTCTGATCCCAAGCATTTAACCACACTGCTGCTGCAGCCCAGTAACCAGCAATCGCATCGGTTTCATCCGGCACATGCTCAGATGCATTCTCATTGATTTTTGTCCAAGAACCTAGAACAACACCATCAACCTCACCACACTTAATCTCGAGATTCTGGAACAAAGAGGACCCTCCAAGGTGCAAGCTCATTTGACTGGAGTCAAAAGGTACTGCAGCTGTCAGGAGTTCCTTTCGACGAGCAAGATATGTTTCCCAAAAGTGGCTGCTAGGATAAAGCCTCTTCAGGATCAAGCAACGAAGAAGTTGAAATGAAGTCAGTCATACAAAACCAAGATACTTTTCTAACAAGTAATGATTAGGAAATGTTATACCTCGATAAGTGATATCCTCTCCAGTACATTGTCTTCATATGGTCTTAAGAAACCATGTTTTCTCATTTCTTCAGCAACTTGATATCGAAGAGATCTCCTCACTGTGCCAAATACCAACTGATTGAGAGACGCTTCTATATCCTCCCCGAGCGTTTGCAGAGTTGCAATAGCAACCCCAGATTCACCCTAAACATCAAGAAAGTCAAGGGTTAGACATCATACATGTACACCGCTCTGTCTAAGCAAGTATATTCAGGCTTACCTTCAAAAATAGGTCATAAGCAATTGCTCTTCCAATATCACGAACTTCAGTAAATGTATCATGATGCTCTCCATTTTCAACCACGTCTTTAGAATGTTGAAGATGAAATACAGCTAAAGGGAGTCGACCGGAGAGCAAGGCATCCTTAACCACAGTTTTCAAATCCAAATTATTAGCCGTCCATCGAGCCATCATCTCCTTGGGATTTTCCAGAGGAAGAACTTTCTTCTCTGCAACAACCCCTTGGGGTACAAGGCCAGATGTATAAACTGTATCGTCAATGACTTGACCAGCTTTGGCTGTCATAATACCCATAGGCGTCAAAGCAAGCTCCTCATTCGTATCGAATAAATGTGTGTCAAGTTGTCTGGACTCCGCAGATGCTGCATCTGGGACACTTTCAAGCTGAGAATCATCCTGCAACGAATTTGAGTCTACCAAGTTCAGTGACTTCTCATTTTTCCCATATACAACAAGTATATCATATGTCAAATTCTAGAGTAAAAACACACAAATATACAATTAGCTTAAAGTCTTAAGCTGATAATATCATATACTACCTTTCCTAGCTTCTTAAATTTTCTGGTAATACGGGATTGAAAGTTTCGAGTGATCTCCAAAAGATAACCCATCTCTGACAACCTCCTTGAATTTTCGGTTAGGTTGTTGTTATGCAGTGAAATTGGTGGACGTGAAAGTCTCTGTGTCCTAGGTTTTCTGTCGACCATGTATCCATCTTTCTGATATTCAAGTAAACCATATATGCGAATCATTTCAGTCGCAAACCCTGTAGCCAATGCAAGGAGCCTACATTCAACATGTAGCAAAAAGTATGAATATGCCAGCGTGAAAGCAGGCAAGTCAATAGAGCTAGTGGTATTACTAAACCTTACAAAAATAATGATGTTGCTAAAACTGGCTTCTAAGAACAACCAGATGTCAATGATCAGTATACTAAATCCTGAAGCTATGGAGCCTAGAGAGACTTTTGCATGAATCTGAACATGCCTTCAATTCTAAGTGCAACGCGTAACAATTATAAGCATTTTAATTTGACTTACAACTATAAAGGTGTACGTATACAGAATAGTAGTAAATTTCTATATAAAAAACATGCTAATGAGTAAGAACATATCTACCAAGCAGGTAGAACTACTTTTGATTTATTGTTGATCCACCATATTTAAGTTTCAAGCTGAAAAACAAATTCCTTATACCACTCATTACTCAAAAGATTCTCACCTAGATACAGCAGAAATATCATTATCGTTTCTTTTCTTGCGCGACAAAAGATACACAGCAGAAAAGAGCACCCTTAGCATGCCTTCTTCTGCCAGCTTCACATTACCAAGCATCTTCAAAGACCTATTCATACAGCAGAGGTTAATCAAAATCAAAACATGATACAAGATAAATCGTATTGATGGCATGAAATATATCTACACTAGAGATGAGAGTAAAATCAATGACAAAACGTCGCAAATGAGGATGTGTACCAATAGGATGTGCCTATAGAGATCTCAAACTCTAAAGGTGTAGACTAAGTTTCAGTACTACAATAAAAAAAAATGCAGCAAATGATTCAGATATACAGCATTAAATAATTTAAATTTACTCAACTAACTAACAACAAAAAAGAGAGAAAATTCGGATTAGAAATGCAGATAAGAGTGATGAGAAAATCCAAGTTGAACTAACAGAAACTTTACTTTTTAGTATTAAAGCAGTAGGGCAAAATTCAGAACGAAAGAGTTATCCTATACTGTTACACAAACTTTTACCAAGCAATCTTTCTCGTCTTACGTAGCCACATATTTTTAGGATAGCCACTTTCCTGTGGGGAACTACGGTTCATGTATGAGGCACAAAAATATCGTACAAGAAATTACTAGCAACTTACTCGTTGATGTCATCATATTTTAAGTAGTCCAACGCCATTTGCAGCCGACGCAAACGAACAACTTTTAGGTCCCAGCCTATGGCAACATGATTCATTTAAAACACCATAAGCTTATGGAACAAAACTTAAGTCTCAGCAAATCTATAAATCATCACCAAGACTCCATATGTGGGATTCTGCTATTACAGCAAAGGAAAATACGGAAATCATAACGTAAACGTGAAGAAACGGGAGAGAACAAATTCACTGAGCTACTGCAAAACAAGCATTTGATCATGCTCACAAAGAGCTGCGACTTCTGAAAATTAATTGAAAGCGTCGACATGATTTTGATTATAGAATTAGTTACTGCCATGCATTTAGTAACAGTTACGTTCAATTTCATGCTAGCTTTCATTGACGTATCAAACTAACCCACATGACATCGTTTACGTGAACTAGTAATCAACTATATGTACTTCACTCTGTCAACATGACAAGCCACGTTGGTTAAGAGATAGATATCAAACTATAAACACACCGGACAATATACCAGAATAAAAGCTTTAAGGATGCAACAAGATTATTTACCAACGTGAATAGTTCTTACCATTTTCCGAGCATAGATGATCTGCAGCTTCAGGGCCTTCAAACAAGATAACTCTATCTATGACCTCGACTTGCCAAGGAAAACGTGATTCCCCTGTTCCCAAATCGTCTCTTCTCTGGCATACCATGACAGTGGTCTGAAATGGCTGCAGATATTCAATGGCCTCAACAGTTGGGTAATTCGAGGTTATTGAGACGGAAGGGAGAAAAACTGAAAGACCACTACATGTCACCAGATAAAGCAATCCTTGGAAAGAGCAACCAACTGATTCTTCTATGAGATTCTCTTCTGAACCTTGAATAGAAATCTTGTTGCCATCATAATTTAAATAACTATCATCTCTCAGAGTCGTATGCGTCTGCAGCCTATAATGAAAAATCTTGCAGCTTCGATCTTCCTTTTTTGTGTGCTTTCTAGAAAAATGAGTGAATCCCAATGGAGAAAAACATATCTTATCATCCAATCCTAACTTTTCAGCAGATAGAAACATCTTCCGTGTGACATGTGAGTCTCTTTGGAAATTTTCTAGTTTCAGCACATTTGTTTTAGGCTGAGCAGAAAATCCACTCAACCATGAACCAGAGTAACCAGCTCTTTGATCAAAATTGTTATGTTGTCTTTCCGAACATGGCTCAACAGAAAAGCTAGGATCACACCTGGAAGAAGCATCTTCAACTAGAGTACCAGAGGAATTAGGGTGGTGCATCTTTTGCTGGCCAACGTCCATGCCACCGATTTTCCAACCAACCAGACTTCCAAGCCCAAAATGACGTAAATAAGGAATAGGTTCCACGGACATTTGGTTCTCCTTGGAAACAAAATCATCCATACATAACACATATACCAAACCATTTTCGTCAACTGCAGCTATGAGTGGTGTATGAGAAGCTACCATAAGCTTTCTAAACTTTCTTCTGTCAGGGGAACCAACAATGTGAGACTTGGACATGGGTTGAGCCCGACTATGAACGTCACTTTGCTGATCAGCATCTGCAGTTGCTTCTTGCATATCTGATGAAGAATGCAATCCATGACCACATGTCTGTAAAATATCCCGATGAGAAATACAATCCCCAGATTTCACATCATATAGAAAGATCAAACCAGAAGCACTGAGACAGATAACAAATTTATCAGATAAACGGAAATCTGCCCACTCGTTTGTAGGTCCAATACTTGATTCCCCAAATTTCACAAGAGAAACCCATTCTATCCCCCAGCTAAACAGCTCGGCAACAAAGACAACGCTCTTCCCCTTGCTTCTTTCGTTTTCATTGCTTGTAAGGGTAGATGCACAGTCTGATAGCTCCATAACAAATCCAATTAGAGAATGGGAATCGCTGGAGAAAATGTTGGTACACCTGTACGAACTGTTTACACTATCTGGAGCTACGAGAAAACTATTTTCACTTAAATTACCTTCCTCCAGCATATTACCGTTCTGAAGTAGCGGATTTTCTTGGAAAAGAAGGTTCGAGAAAGGTAAATCACTCTTTAATATGCTGAATGAAACAACCTCTGCAGAACCAGGAAAAGCTGACTTCTCAGGGAACCTAGACTGTGTTATACCCTCAATTTCAGTGGTCTCCAAATCAATTAAAAAAGATTGCATCCACTGCTTAGAGCCATCAAAAGAAGAGCCTTGTTCGTGCTCTGATTTCTGATTTTGCCTAGAAGGCCCCCATTCGACCCACTTCCCATGCCTCAGCTCACCATTTGGTTTGCCTTCGGCGCTGTCACTTAAATCTTTGATACAGCAAAAAGCATGAACCGTAACACCATAATTTCCAGATACAAACAAAAATTCTCTAAACAAAGGATCTTTGTGCCGATTGTAAGTATCCCCACAACTACCCCAAGCAACAGACTTTGCATCAAAGATAAAAGGTAAACTATTGCCAGTAGAACTGCAATTATCTACAAAACCTGGCTCACCAGAACCAACTCCTGATCCAGAAGGAGATGCAATGTTCTCTGGATCTGACCCAACAGAGAATGTAGGACTACATGACTCTTCATTATGACAGTTTACCGAAACCTCACTTCCAGTAGAGCTCCCTGATAACAGTGATAACAAAAAAAAAACTGAACAACGCTAGTAGAATGAAAAGCATATCTGCGTACTATTCGAAAACAAGTTATTACCTGCAACCAGAGGAAGCAGTAAAGCTTCGGAGTGGTATGAGAGTAGGGTTAACAACTGCCTCGATGGAGAGATAAAAGCCTCACGAAATTCTGATAGCTTGAGTTGCAATTGAGAAGGTTCCCACTTATGCAACTGCAGCAGAGTTGGGCCTTCACTCAACAACCTTTCCATTGTTTAACACTAGACAGAAGCAACCACGAAATCAGAATTCTATAATTAGAAGAAAAAAAAACAAACTCAACATCAATCAAAGCATCAACGAACGAACACAGCAACGTGCAAAAGGGATGATAAAACAGCGAGCAACGGCGATTTCAACCCTAAATTTCGAGCTAGAACCTTAAAAACCCTAGCCTAAAATTCGATCCAAATAAAACAGTTCAGAGGAAACCTACAAGAGAGATCACAAGAGCAAGAGAGACTCGAATCAAGTGGTTTGAAATCAGAGGCGAGATGAAGCAGAGCTAATCGCAAGGCATCGCTACTTCAATTGGGAGATAAGAAAAGGAAAAAAAAAAATTCTGCCCAAAAAAAAAAAAAAAAAAAAANGAAGTCGTACGAAAGATGATGATGGAACATTTGACGGAAGACGTGAGATGGAGAAATCGTTGGTGGTTTCCTCCGTCGATGATTCGGTTCACGCCTGCACGGACCACCGTGTCAGTCGTCTGTTTCTGTGCTTACGTGGCATTTTTATCTAATTATTATCTTTGTAAAGAAATTAAATTCATGATTGACTAAACTGACTGGGCTTTCGTTTTTAGCAAAATATCTCCTATAGATTTCTTATATGGGCCGATATTTATATTGGCCCATGAGTTGCCTTAGCCTGCACCTTCCTTGGGCTATGTATGTATTGTACTGTATAATTTTTTTGTTTTTCTTCCTTTTCTTTTTTCTCAACAATTTTGTTTCTCTTCCTTGTCGTCGAGTTGTGTATAGTAAGACGAACATATAATTAAAATAATACAAGGGTAACGTAACTTGTTTGTTATAAGGAGATGGATATAACTTGTAATGGCAAACATAAGTAATAATAACGAATGACTTTTATGGTAAGGTCTATTCTTTATTTTATTCTTATAATTTTGTATACTAAATAATGTCAAACTAAGATGGGACCATATCACCAAACTAATTTATGCCAAATTAAACTCAGATTTAAGTTTTTGATTGTTGCAGTTATGTCCAATCATTTGATGGCCCCCTCCATGTTAGGGTTTTCATATTTCACTTGATTGTGGATTAATTAGTGTTAACGATTCTTTTCTCATGTTTTGACATTTGTCACTGAGGTTCTTTTATCTCTCTCTTTTTTTACCCTCGAGTACATATTTGTTGATGTTACCTAATTAATGTTTGAATTTGAAGTTACTTGCTTAATTAGTGCCCAAAATTTTGAAGTTAATCATTGGTTAAATCACCATTTTTGCCATACGTACGAGATGTCACGTTATTAGTTGAATTGTCCCTTTTAAATAGAAAAGATGAGCGTCTTGTTTCAAGATTTACGATTCCAAGTTAAAAAAAAAAAAAAAAAAAAAAAAGACTTACGTCAACAGCATGCTATGCATTATGCATGTTTAAACCTAATAAACGGTATATAGTAAAGATATTATATTAGCACAAATTATTAGGTTATGTGTCATGTTTCATATGGCATAAATCGATCTGTTAGTTCAAAAGGGAGACCAAATTAGCAACTACAAATAAAAATGAAATAAATAATAAACATATGATTTGAAAGAACTATCAGTGTATCACAAAATATTATCGGACATTGAACCAAAGATCATAAAAATTTTATAGATAATATGACAAGAGAAAATTATGCAAAGAGATAGAGAAATAAGGGAGGCATTATATAAGATGGGTCGCATAAAGTGACAGAAGAAGGACATTACAAGACAGCTTTGGATGGTCGGATCAGTGTAATGTTGTCAAATTATAACTCTTAACAGACGCAGAGTCCCCGCATGGTGTCATCATTTCTCGTCATGCCCCGCTTTTATATTTCTTTCAAAAAAAATCTTCTCCCTTTTTGAAATTGTTATTTCCTTTCCTTAGCTGTTCGTTATATTAAATTAATCTTTTATACATTGGGTTGAACATATATATGTGTTGTAAGTTGTACGATAAAGATTCTATTGTTGCCTTTTTGGTGGGTTTCATTTGTTTTGCCTAACCTGAAAGTCAACTTTAGCTATTTAGAATGAGTTAAACAGGGTCTGAAGTGCGACCCATATCAATACCGTTCACTGGTCGATAGTTTTTATGACTGTTATTTTTTTGTATAGACATTATTCGTATTTCTAGCTAGTTCCCAACTACGATAATTATACATGCAATTTTTACCGGTTACTAAAATCTGTGGGATCGGACCGGACTAGAGACTAGTCGTAGTTACGGTCCTTCCTAGTTAGAGATAATGTTTGCAATGAAACTACCAACTGTGCAGAGATCACTGAAAATGTAATTATTGTAGGGTTAAAGCGAGAGGAAGAAAGGCGATGGATGTGAAAACAAATAATGTACATTCTAAAATACATACGAACAAAGAAAAAAGAGCAAAGTAAAATAAAATATAAAACGAAATGATTACTTTCGCCAACCCACACTCCAGTCTCTTCCCCACTTCTGAAGGCCCATTAATCAGATTCATATAATTACTTCAAATTCTTTATCATTTTCGTTCTTAAAAAATGTACTATTTCCCCTCTTTTTTGCAAAATGTATAAAAATGAATGATATAATATTTAACACCCCCACACACACGAACATTCATATGTAAAGAGAAACCTATGTCATTACGAGTTACGTGTATGTTCGTTATACTATTATTCCCTTGGACCAATGCGATGTCACAGTGACGTTGTCCTCACGACATCAAGAGGCTAAACAAAAGTTTGTTACTAGAGTTACTACAGAAAATAAAATAAAAATATCAATTATCCTAATACATATAATCTAGAATCAAGAAAAAGTTGCAGTTATAATCACCAAAAGAAGGAGGGATATGTACATTAGTTATAAACAAAAAAAAAATGAAGGGATAGGTACAAATAACAGTATAAATCATTTATCTAGAAAAAAAAAAACAGGTTTCACTATTTAGGTTATATATCCAACTACAATAGTACGANAAAAAAAAATACTATTTCTCCTCTTTTTGGCAAAATGTATCAAAAATGAATGATATAATATTTAACACCCCCACACACACGAACGTTCATGTAAAGAGAAACCTATGTCATTACGAGTTACGTGTATGTTCGTTATACTATTATTCCCTTGGACCAATGCGATGTCACAGTGACGTTGTCCTCACGACATCAAGAGGCTAAACAAAAGTTTGTTACTAGAGTTACTACAGATTACAAATATATGTAACAGAGACGTATTTTCAAAAGCAAGTATATTTATTGTACATGATACAAAATAAATCATTATCTAGAAAAAAAGAAAAAAAAAAAAAAATAGAGAAGCAGGTTTCACTCTTTAGGTTATATATCCAACTACAATAGTACGATTATGTAATCCTCCACATAATGTGAAGCTACGTGTTAATAGAGCAACGGTCCCGTTAATATGATTATCAAAGAATCTGTAACATCTGATTATCAAAGGTGTTTTTGTTCATTTATTATGGTTCAAATAAGTACAGTACTAATATAATTATTTTGTTATATATGAGGACATATAGCATAATGGCTTTGTGACTCTCGTTAATTAAGTCATCACCTAATTATTTGTTTTTTCAAAGTCGTATAATTCTTTTTCTTTTTTTGTTTTTAGCAAGAAATATCATTGTCTTTTGTTCGCTCTAATCAACCGATGTACGGCGCCGATTACGATACTTACTAATGAGCAAATGATATAACTGATGCTACTATTATTGACGAGGTTCCTTTTTTACTAGAAAATCAACATGAGTGAATAATTATGGATGTCAAAAATTATTCAACAGTTTAACCGTGCATATATATATATATACTAGAATTTGTACCCGCACAAGCGCGGGATTTTAATTTAAATATTTTTATATTAATATAAATTCTAGAGCTCGAATATAATTATATAAAGTTTTGAGGGTAAATCTTTATAAATATATGTCATGTGGCAATATTAGGAAAAATAAACGACATTGATGACTATTTCAAGATCTTTTATCATTAAGAGAGTTTATTTCTTATTCATATATTTCATTAAAAGTATTTTTAAAGGCTTTGATGTTGATAGATTGTTGATCTAATTGTATATATTATTTATGATTAGATGTTGATACTAACATAATATTATCCTGTATAAATTTGAATATACCGAATCTCATAAATACTGCTTAAAGGTAAAATATAATATCATATCGTTATAACATCTTTATCGAGCTTGCTTTACCCATCGAAATAATTGCATCGTACCATAAACAACCAATTCATGAAAGTGCATATGTTATCCCACTTTCCATGATTATATGACCAAACTGTTAAACCTGACTTAGGATCTAATAATCTATTTAATAATATATATCATTTATTTTTCTACAAACTCATTCGTTTCACACAATTAATGAGATGCTAGAGATTTTAATTTAGTCATGAGTCATTGTGTATTCCCTATTATCTTTTCAAGTTTTACTAATTCATTTTCAAACACTTTTAACTTTAATTATTTTGTCATTATTGATGATGCACTCCTTTTGACATCTACTTTTTTCCACCTTCTATTGGATCACATATAACACATATTAGACTGTAAAATATTTTTCAAGATATATTATAACTATTTTCTCTTTAATTACTATCTTTCAATACTTAAATTTGGATTAGAAGAAATTGATTCAATTACGAAACATCAAATTTTTTTTCCTTTTTGATCATGTTATAAAATAATATTTCACTTTTAATTTTATTTTTCCTATTTAAAAATTTATAAATACAATTACAGAATTTTTTTTAATTCTTCCATAATTTTAAATTTTACTTCCATTCTACAACTCAATAATACACAGTTACATAATTTTTTTTATTCTATCATAAATTTAAAATTTACTTCCATTCTAAAACTCAATAATACATTTATAATTTTAATTATGATCAGTTTAATAGACAATTTTAATTATATTATTACCACTAATAAAAAATTATAGTATTGTTTTCTTATTTTTACATTTTATTTATTTTACTAATTATATTTTTTATTTAAACTTTCTATTAATTATAATTAACATAAATATGCTCTAAATGAATATTTTAAATTTATTTTAAAGTAAAAAAAAATGCTTAGGTGATATATAATTACAAGATCAATGGAGATTCTAATCATACTTCTTGTCTTCTTGCTAAGAACATATTTTANCATATTTTATTTGTCTTTTTATAATTATGTGTCTTAACCATATGATGCACGTATATGTAAAAGAACTAAGCATAAACGATAAATGAAAAGTTAGGTACGAATAGGTAATAATATTATTTCAAATTCAGTATTTTATTTCATATATATCGGGTATATGCTCTATTCTTTTCTTTCGTTTCTAATTTTTATGGTTGAATAATAAAATTAGAGTTGCATTTACACCGCTGAACTTTGGATGAATGAAATATTATCAGGTTGAATCCGCAGGATTTAAAAGTAGTGTTGGACTTACAGATTTCGGATGAAATAGTATTGGGCTTATAGACTTTGAATTAAATCTAGTAGATCAGTTTGTCATTTGTATAATTGTTGAAAGACCATATTAAAATCTGTAAGGCCCACAAAAATTAAAGAAAATATAACTGACATGGCAGCACCAGTGAATAAAGTGAACTTTATATATATAGATATATATGTTAATGTCATATAGAGCACTGCGCAAATTAAAATATATGGGTTACTACTAAAAAAAGGAACGATAATCACATATATCTACGTCCTACACATGAAACTCAATCGTTGTACGGCTTGTGCCCATGTTATATCCTTTAATGAACTTTTGTAACTACAATTCTTTTTTTTGTAATCGAATAGTTACTTCTGAACAAAACAAAAAGTTTAAACAGTTTTGTTTACTTCGTTAGAAGTTCAGTTTTTTTCGGGGTAGCTAATAAAGTTTCGGGGTAAATATAATCACACCGGTCTATATGTAGCTTATATGTGCATGTAGAACAACCTTTCACGACTTCTAGGTTAGAGAGGTTTTAAATCTAAGTGAGGCATATATATTGTTTTTTTAGGGATATATATATATATATATATATATAATTATATATTAATCTTACTTAAACTTCTATATAAGAAACAAAACTTATAAAGTTTGTTTTTATATTGGTTATACGTCACACAAAGAAAGTACTTTGATGTATTAGGAATATTTTCGTTCTTTATAACTATAAACGTGTGATTAACCATAAATATATATAAAAGCGACGACACAAAAACTGATATAAAGGCACTTTAGTTTATCATAAAATACGGATATGAGGTTATCATGCGTGTGTATATATGCACAAAGCACACATATACTCATATACATACAGAGACATCATGGAGAAAAAAATAAGTGGGCTTGGAATTTGAGAAACGGTGGGGTTTCTAAACTTGATGAAACGATTACAAAATGCGATCTTGCAAAAGGTGAGATGAGAAAAAGGTAAGAAACTTTTCTCTCTTGTATGATTAAAAAAAATTACGACATTATTTATCTTTTTTATTAGGTGCAATTCTTTAAACGGAGGAATATCATATAGGAGCCTAATTCATCAAATCATAATCATGATATCCTCACACAGCGTACAGAGAAATAGATTTGCACCTAAGATTTTTCATCATTGCTCCTCCTCTAATCTACATATTCCTTTTTGGATTCCCAAAATAATAGCAATCGTATAAAAATTATTTGAGTCTTACATCATTCTGTAAGAAAAATATAAAATCCTAGCTACAAGAAAGTGATAGATAGATGTGTGTATATTCCCATCACATCTTCAGCCAATTTTTTTCCATAGAAAATGATTTCAGAATATCAATACATATTGTTCAAAAGTATATATATTCTTTTCAAAAACACCACATCTAGAGGATATGGATTTATTTTGGGAAACAATGATTACGAAATGGTGCAACTATCCCTCTTCTTTTCGTTTTAACTATTCCAATACGATCCTCATATTTTTCTTTTTTTCAAAAATAAAAGATGATCGACAAGTGATCTTCAATAAGCCAAATTTGCTAAAACTGGAAATAGTGTATATTTCCAACAAATTAAGGTGCCTTTTCATATGGAAAATAATAGAAACTAATGTTTTTGTAATCTGGATTTTTCTTAAAATTAGGCATTTGTAAGTTGTAACAACAAATGAACGCCGTTTGAGGGACGTAACGGGACGCCGTGACAAAAAAGCTGGCTGCCGTTTAAGCGACACGACGTTAACTCCCACTACCTCTTCTTCTTTCTCTCGAGTGCCCTGACGCGTTTTCTTCTTTCTTTGTTTGTTTCTTGTATCTTTCTCAATTTTTCAAATTTTTTTAAATCTTTTGAATATTAACTTTTCATTTTTCGTATTAAACTTTTTTCCGTCAACTTATTAAAATTTTTAATTGGTCTGACATCATAAACCTCAAAGTTCTTTAACCAAAAACATGGTATATAGTTTTTGTTTGTCGGCATGAACTTCATTAATATCAACATTAAATACTTTGAAAAATAAAAGGATTTTGTTTAAAGAATTTTGAGGTTTTTCTTAGTATAATTTTTTTTATCATTGGTATAGTAAAAATCAGACATCATAAACCTCAAAGTTCTTCAAACCAAAAAACATAGTAGAAATCTATACTTTTGTCGGCATAAATTTGATTAATATCAACATTAAAAATCATACTTTAATAAATTTCAACATCATCAGTATTATTTTCAAAATCAGGCGAATGAATAAAAAGCATATTAGCATTTTTAGTCACATGTAAATCTTTCAAGAAAACAAAACCAATCCAATTTGGACCCACCTGCAACTTTTCTTTTTCCAGCATTTATATATTAATCGAAACATTCACATGGATGGATTGGATCGTCTCAACCCCAAAATCTAAGAAAAATATCCCCAAAAACCAAAACCTTTTCTCTCTCTCTCACACACACACAACCTCATCTTCGTCACTCTTTTGCGTAAAAGAACAAAAGAGATGGGTACGATAAACCAAGGTGTAAGTTTTTTTGATGAATCGCAAACCATCATAAACCCTAATAATAGTAACCATCTAGGTTTCTTCTTCTCTTTCCCTAGTCACTCTTTATCTTCATCATCTTCTACGTCTTCGTCTTCTCCTTCTTCCCTCGTATCTCCATTTCTAGGTCATCACTCCTTAAACTCCTTTCTTCACAATAACCCCTCTACTTTCGTAACTCAGCCTCAAGATCCCATAAATCTCATGGCGAATCTCCCCCAAACCCTAATCTCGTCTTTGTCCTCCTCAAAGCATAGGGATGATCATGATGGTTTTCTTAATCTCGATCATCATCGTCTTACCGGTGGTAGATCTTCCCAAAGACCCTCGCCAAATCCATGGTAAGTTACTTACGTAGATACTATAATTTTTTGGGTTAGAGCCTCTTGAGGACCCACTCTTATAATTATATAATAAGATCTAATAAGGATATACTACAACTACAAATTCTCAAATCTTCCACTCTATGCCGAATTCATCAAATGCTATATTAGTTATTAATATAGGTTAAGAAGCAATTTTCCGAAAGACACATATCATGCCTCGTCTTTATATTCTTTTTTTTTTTGGCACACAATTAGCATATACATACCGTCATTTGTTGTGTACAAATTAAACTCAATCCTAAAATTAATCATTATTTTGAAAACAAAATATTTAAGTATGTAAAGCTCCAATATTTTTCCACCATTTACTTTTGCTTTATTGTATAGAATTTCAAGTAGTTTAAAGCAACCATGCACACAAGACACACACAACATATATATTTTATTACCCATATATTTAAGTTAAACATATTTAATTAAAACCCAAAAGAGATATATAATGCGTTGTGTTAATGTGGTTTAGGGCATGGAGTAGTCAAGCGGGATACGGATGTAGCCAGAAAAACAACCATGGAAGCGAGATTGATATTGATGACAATGATGATGAGGTTGGCCATGGTGGAGGAATAAATGATGGAATCAGTGATCATCATAATGATCATGATACTGCTCGTCGTCATGATAAACATAACACGGGTTCGTTAGGCGTAGTTTCTTCCCTGAAGATCAAGAAGCTTAAGACAAGAAGGAAAGTGAGGGAACCTCGGTTTTGCTTTAAGACACTTAGTGAGGTCGATGTCTTAGATGATGGATATAGATGGAGAAAGTATGGCCAGAAAGTTGTCAAGAACACCCAGCATCCCAGGTACTAATTTTATTCTGTCCTCACAAATCGGCATTTTGGTCTCACTTGATCATGACTAAATGAATTTAACAACAACTAGTAATCTTGTAATGATTGGAAATTGGTTCGACTCTCTATTGTAGTAGTTCTTTAACAAAGGATGATTATATATCAGTTAGTTTCACTCTCTCTAGCTACCTCTCATTATTCCTTGAGGGTTAATGATGACTTTTCATTTACTGACTTGAATCATTATAGTTTTTTTCCAAACTTTTAACGTTAATTAATAACATGATGAAAATTTGTAGTCTACAGGGAGTTAGTTATGAGCCATGTAAAGATTAATAATTGCTTTATCAAGTACTAGCTATAAGGAAATGAAAATTATTAGTTCTTTTATTTGGCTATGCAGTATTAAGTATCAGTTCTGTTACAACAAAAACTCTTGCCCCAGCGGGGACTAGTGTAGCTGTACAAAAAAGATAAGAAAACAGACTAATATATATAACCGTTGGAAGGAAAATTAATTTCATGTAGAAGCATATTTGAGTATTATGTGAGGATTGAGGAATGTGAGACATATCACATATGGGGTTTCCTTAAGATTAGATTCTCTCTCTCATGTTGACAGTTGACATTTACCAACATTAATGATTTGTTTGGGTAATTGGTATAGTTCTTCAAACTTATACTACTTTAGTTCTTTTGTAAAGTTTTATCATTGGCCCAGTAATAAAGCTTAATTGCCTGAATACCTGTTTGATTTAGCTAGCACTATATACTATATTCATATCATATTCCATTCACTTAATTCTAAATGAAAATGTTCTAACCGCAAAAAAAAAAAAAAAAAGAAATAATTGTTTTCTATCAATAGTTCAATACCTTTTGAGATATGCATCTATTTATATAGCATGGATATGTATATATATACCCTTTTGAATTAATGTAATATATTAGTCCCTTTTTACTGCATAACTAGATTATCTCCCTAGAATATAAGTTGATCGCAAGCTAAGTTTTATGCTAGTAGTACTGACAAAGAAGGATAAAAAGATAACTATCTCCTCTTTAGCGCATTAATAAATATTCACATGTACTGCATTTTCAGCTTGTTGGACCATATATATTTGATATAAGCTAAGGTTTAACAATATCTCTAATTGAAAATGACAGGAGCTATTACAGATGCACACAAGACAAGTGTAGAGTGAAGAAGAGAGTGGAGAGATTAGCAGATGACCCAAGAATGGTAATCACTACTTACGAAGGAAGACACCTTCACTCTCCTTCTAATCATCTTGACGACGACTCTCTCTCTTCCTCTCACCACTCTCCTCTCTCCAACTTCTTCTGGTGATTTATCAGTTTTGTTTTCTTTCGTGTTGAATCAACCAATATTAAAAAAATCAATTGACCTTGTCCAAAACTAATTATCGTATTATATTAATCAATACCTAGATTAATTAAAAAAAAGTTCTCGTTAATTAGGAAAAATGTACGATGTTTTAGTATGTGTAATGTGTTTGGGTTGTGTTTGTAAGATGATTTATATATGTACCGTTTCCAAATGAGGATTACATATGTGAAATGAGTTCCGAGTTGACTTAAATTTTCTATTTTTGTTTTTGTTTCGTTGGGTTTGTATGATATTATTTGGCAAAGAAATATAGTCCACATTAGAAAACTATGATATAACAATGTGTGCCCGTAATTACTAAGGAAATTTCAGTGGGGGATTTGGTTTGTAATTGATGGGCTTTTAATGTAACTAATTGTAAAACGGGCCGGAGTCAATAGAAATGTCTTTTAATGGCAACAAAGCCACAGTTTACTGAGCCTAACAAGTTTTAAGAGAATGGGCTTCTTAAAGAATTTTTACACTTGTGCAACAAAGGCGTAGAAAACTCTGTTGGGTTCTAGTTTTAGCGCAAGTCCACGAAAATAGCGACCACGTGACAAGCCAACAAAGTTGACAAGTGGATAAGCGTTTAAGCACGTGAGCGTCTCGACTCTCGATCCCCGGAGTTTAACGTTAATTTTAAACTTTAAAATAATACTCCTACAGCTACAGTATACAATAACACGTTGTTCAACTTGTATTACGAAAAAGAAAACTAAAAAATTAATTAAATAAAAATCATAGGTTACGAGGACATGAAAAGTTGTGACCCGCTTGCTCCGCCGAGTCCGAGGGAGACTCCCCACGTGAATACCTCGTGGACCGCACGTTCGCTCCCTTAATTCAAGGTCTTTTATAATCATATCACAAAAATATGTATCAATGTAATTTTATGTTACAAAACGATAGCTAAATTATGTAACAAAAATAAAAATAATCATCGTGCTACACTGTTACTGATAGTATTTGCCATCATTTTTCTTCTAATTGATTATATACTGCCTGATTTACGTCATTCAGTACATATTTACTCGACAAACTAATTCTAATTATAATCATTATTTCAAAGAAAAAGATAATTAATCCAATTAGTTTAACAGTACTCTCTTAAAAGCAGTTCAAACCATTGAAAAGTTTAAGATAACGTAATCTTAACGTCCCCAACATTAAGTATTGAAACACGTTAAATCATTTTAAAATTGACGACGAGAGAGGGGACTGGGGAATTAAAAACAAGAAAGCTGGGAGAGCTGCAACTGCAAGGATATGAACAGTGCACTAGTAGTAGTAGTATAATACTACCACAACAGTACTATTTGAAACTTCATTAAACATTAACGAAATCTGAGCCGTCGCTTTTTGTTTCTTTGTCTCTTCGTCGTGAAAAGAAGGAAGATTCCTAGGTGTGAGATGTACCACCTATTTATTTAATTAAATTACTTTAACATTATTAGTGTGTATCTTTGTTTTTATTCAAAGTATAATTTTTATTAAGATTTAAATAACATAAAGAGATTAAATAACATTATATTGACCCAAAAAAGAGAAGTATTCTTAGACATAATTCGACTTAAGTTACAACACTAAAATTAACAACATACAGAACAGAACTGTTATCCTATTTAATTTATGAAAAAAGAGTATTTACAACATTTTTTTATTTTTGTTTTCACGACTAGACGTTTAATTAATCAGTGTCGTTTTCAGAAATCTTAGCTGTATATATATGGCAGAGAGCTCACACGCGTGGAAATGAGTTTGTCTCAATGTTTACGTACAAAAGTTATATCTTAATTAATTATTTTCCTTGTTTGTAGCTTTGTGTAGTTCGTACATCGTCCAAACCTCAAAATTTCTAAACAATTGGTTCGAGAACAAGCATTCGCACGTGCGTAAGGAGTTTTGTACGTGGGAAAGAAGCCTCGAGAATGAACAAAAAACTAAGATTAGATTTTGATTCAACTTCAGGTTTCCAACCCCATATATAAATATATATAGCTATAAATATTGGTTGTGTATTACGTACACACATCGCAATCCTCCACTTATATGCGTTACATAAAAAATATCTAAAATGCATGGACCGTCTTGCACTTGACCCATATATAGAGTATTTTTATATGTACAATTGTACATAATTAACATTCAGATACATGTCGACGTTTCAACGTGAATTATTGGTTTTGATTGGAAACAAAACAAAAGTGATCATAAATGATATAATGATTTTGTAGTTATGCAAATTTGAAAGAAATAGTATAGTTATCTGTAGTCGTTTATCTTCAGGTATATCATAAAAGGAATCTATCAAACTTATGATTAGGAAACAATCAAAATTCTTCCACGGTTTTGCAAATCAAGTTCGTTTCTTCAATTTCACTTTTTTATAGTTCCTATGTTATACTTATCGTTTTGCAACTCAAAAAAAAATCTGTATAAGGCATAATTTTTTATGGATAGTGGTTTTTTCTTTTTCTTTGCATTGTGCTTATTCCCTGTACGTAATTTAATTATATGTGTCTTGATTTCTTGATACCAGACAAAGAGCAATGAAACCCACGTACGTACCCAATAATTCCGCGTAACCTAATAGTATTATTGCCAAGTTGTCAAAAATAATATAAATAAAATCTTAGGCGTAGGAAGAAAATCAAAAATGTATTAAGAATATCTCTCTATTAGGAAGATGCTAAATTTTAATTAAGAAGAAATTGTATGGATGAGAAGGAAACACACGTGGGAGAGAGAGGAAGAGGTCAATTCGGCGGAGACAGGAAAGGGACGGCGGCCCACGGCGGAAGGAGACGTTGTTAGGGGAAGTTTCCGACAAGAACAGCTTGCATGCACGGTGGCCCACGTGCTCCGTACCCACCACCGTCGCGCGTGTTCTTCTTGATAGCTACTCATCTCTCATCTCTCTCTCATTGTTTAAGCGCGTGTGTTTACTGTATGTTCCTACGCGCGTCTGTCAGTGTCTTGTCTATATATACAGGCAGTTCTGCTTGTAGGTTGGTTTGAATGTAATTTAGGTGTGTATGAATGAATGTGCACGTATCCGTATCGTTTTTTTTTTTGTTTTTTTTTCTAATCTTCTTTTAATGTTTATTTAAAATACATGATCATTTAAGACGCAAGTACTAGTTTACTACCTCGTAGCTAATATTCAAATACGAGATTTAGTAATTTACGATGTGTTGCAGCGTTGTTCTATACTGATTGATGCACTTGTCAGCTATAAGATACATAGTCTTTAAAATAAGTGGCTTCCGAGAAAGACACAAACTATAAATTACTAAGGTTTCAATTAGTAAGTTATGAAATCGCGGGAATAATGGAATGATTCTGCAACTTCGTCAAAGGAAAAATGTCATCACCTTGTGAGTCTTAAAAATAAAAATACATGTTCTTTTGTACATATATGTATTCCATTTTGATCGCATATTTTTGTTTTCTCCTATCCAATGGCCGGTGTTAATTGAAGTTCTAATGCTTTGAAAAAAACGAAGAGTATTAGACTATTGTTCAAGTAGTCAAGTTGTTAGTTAATGTGTTACATACTAGACTAAAGCCAAACATATCGCCCAAATAAACAACCACTCTTTACGTTTCATTAAAAGTCTAAACTCATGATTTGTTTTAAGTTATGGGTAATAGTGAGCAAGAATAAAACAAATTGAAAAGATTAATAAGAAAACTAGTTAAAGCAATGAACACAAAATCCGAAGAGTGAGGGGAGTGAGTGAAGGCAGTCCACGTAGCTGGAGAGAGAGAATAGAGAAGAGCACGTGAGTGGCACGTTTCTTGTGTAAGACTTGTTGTGGTAATGTTGGTGCAGTGTGTCACAGAAACATGAAACCCAGACTTTGTTTTTAATTTCAGGCGAAGGTCCATTTCTCCATGTTATACATATCAATCTCTTAAATATATTAGCAACAAAAAATAATAATAACTAGAAATCTCCACAGCCTCTTAATTTTGTTTAAGAATTTTTTCTTTTTCCTTTCATTATAATCTAAGGTATCCGTTATAAAAAAAAAAATTTGCACTGAAGAAAGTAGATGGATATGAATATAGACCAAACGGTTCAATTCGGCCACAGTTCAAAAGGGACCACATTTGTCATGAAAATATTACACCAATAGAAAACAAAATTTTAAAGTCTCTCATCTATTCTCACTTTCCCGTTCCCGTGCACTCTGAGAATTCCCCCAAATTAATTCCGACAATAATGAAAATAATAGGTCACGTGCATTTACATGAACATGATCAGTCCATATTTAATGCACAGACATAACTTAATACTACTAGTATGACTCTCTTTTTTCATGATTCGTTTCATATTATGAATTTACTACTACTATTACATCAAGAAAGAACTCGGAGGAAAAAAATTCAATTCGTTAGCAACGTAGAAATTTCCATAGAACTAAAAAAAACATTACAAATTCCCCTCACCAAAAAAGAAAAAAAACTGTATATTTACATATTCTTAACAAAGTTATTACTCAATTCTCTTCTTCATCTCCCTCCCCCCAATTCGACCGAACCCCAAAAAAAAGAAAAGAAAAGAAGAACATCCCCGTCTTATGTATAAAAATAACATAGATACATACATACATTTTTTTAAAAATATAGTAGAAAAATACAAAAAAAAAAATAGACCCCCAAGGAAAATCGGACTGACCCTTTTAGATTTTGATTGATGTTCAAAAGAATCTGCTGTTTCTAAACTTTTCATAATTTGCCTTCAGGAACTTCTTTTATACTCATATCAACCATCTCTATTGTACTGAATCCTCCATCCTCTACTGATCCGATCGTAGACTGCGAATCTAACCCTGACCCCGCTTGTATCTCCTTAAACATTGCCATGACTTGTACCATTGTTGGTCGTCTCCACGCCCGATCATCCAGACACGCAACCGCAACTTTTAAATGCTGTAAAAGCTCGATCTCTAACGCTGGATCTTCCTTCATTAGCTCCGGATCAAACACGTCGCTTATCCGCAGTTTCGCATGCTGTTTCACCCATCCGACAAGGTTATTATCTCCGAAATCAGGTGAATCCGTTGGTCTTTTACCCGTGAGTAGCTCCAGTAAGACCACACCGTAACTGTACACGTCTCCTTTTGTTGAACACCTGAAACTTTGGTAATACTCAGGAGGTACGTAACCTGGTGTACCCGCTAATGTACTGACGCTTAAATGAGTATCCATCGCGCTCATCAGCCTTGCCATGCCGAAATCTGAAACCCTAGCTTCCAAGTTTTCGTCAAGCAACACGTTACTAGATTTCATATCTCTGTGGATGATATGAGGACTGCAGTTATGGTGAAGAAAAGCAAGTCCTCTAGCTGATCCAATTGCGATCTTCCGCCGAGTAGACCAGTTTAGTTTCACACCAGCTTTCTTGGGGTCATGCAAAACATCTTCCAAACTCCCATACTTCATGAACTCATACACAAGAAGCCTCTCGTCTCCAACCTTACAGTAACCAAGAAGCGGAACAAGGTTTCTATGTTTGATCTTTCCAATCGTTTCCATCTCAGCCATGAACTCTCTATCACCTTGACCACTAACGTGAATAAGTTTCTTGATAGCCACCGCGCTTCCATCTTTCAAAATCGCTTTGTAAACATCTCCAAACCCACCTGATCCAATCAAGCTATCGTTATGGAAACCGTTAGTAGCCTGAAGAAGATCAGCAAAGGTAAGTTTCCTCAACGGCTTCTCGAAAGCAGCAAGATTGATACTCAATGCTTCTTTCACACCCGTCAGCTTCCAATTCGTGTTGTTAGCAGTTCTATCACCAGAGTTACCATTCCCTTCAGCGTACATCTCCAACTCAGCTTCTTTCTTTCTCCGTCTCTTCCTCATCTCTCTACCAACAAGTATCAACCCGAATATACACACGAAAGAGAACAACAACCCCATCGCTACACTACCCGCAAGAGACGTCGTTCTCCTCCCATGAGATCTCTGATGGTGTGCATACCCTTCTGCGTTAGCCGGATCACACCGCGGAAGCGGATAACCACAGAGACCAGAATTGTTATAAAACTTAACCGGCGGAAAAGTCTCGAACTGACCCATCTCAGGAATCGGACCGGATAAATTATTATTCGACAAATCAATCTCCGTAAGCATAGTAAGCGCAGACATAGCCGGAGGGATCCTCCCATCGAGGTTATTACTTGAAAGATCAAGAATGTTTAAACCTCTGAGATCACCTACCTCGTCAGGAATCGAACCGGATATAAAATTATGACCCAAATTGAGAATAAACAGATAAGGCATCGAACCAATCTCCTTTGGTATGTAACCAGACAACTTGTTATACGACATGTCCAGAAACATCATCGAACCGTTGTTATCAAACGTAGGCGAAGTGTGACCTCCATAGACTCTGGTGAAATTACAAGGGTTCCTAGTCGAAACCCGGTTAAGCTGCTCCGGTCTAATTCCTTGAAACTCAAGCAAATTACCAGCTCCGTGACACTCTTTCTTCATCCCATCGTTTTTAATATAAACATACCTCTTCCCGGCGATGAAATTCGCAGCGATTTTACCGGATTGTTTGAACATCTCAGCAGGGATGGTTCCGTTGAAGGAATTGGTGTTGAGATCGAGCCAGATTAAGCTTCTGCAGTCACCGAGCTCAGCCGGGATGTTCCCATAGAATGAATTGTTGCTTAGCTTGAGGATAGCGAGATTCTCTAACCGGCCGATCCATTTCGGGATTTGACCGGTTAACCGGTTATTCGACAGAGAAATCCAATTCAGATTGGTACAGTTACTTAAACCGGAAGGGATTTCACCGGTTAAGTCGTTGAAGTCGAGGATGAGAGTCTCTAACGACTTGACATTCATGAGCTCTTGAGGGATCTCTCCTTGTAACATATTCAGCCATAGCTTCAGATCTCGAAGCTTTAACAGAGACCCTAAGCTCGACGGGATTGTCCCCGAGAGGTAATTGAAGCTCAGATGAAGCGAAACGAGCTCGGAACAGTTGCTTAACGTCGGTGGGATCTTCCCGGTAAAGCCATTGTTCTGAAGGTAAAGCTCCTGGAGTGTGCTTTTAGGGTTCCGGCAGAGATTAGGAAGAATCGAGCCGGAGAAATTGTTGGAGCTGAGATCTAATGTTCGCAACGAAGCGGAGAGATTCGTAAGAGACTCCGGTAATTCGCCGGAGAACTCGTTGAAGGACAGATCGAGTACTTTGAGTCCTCTCATCTTAAGTAACGTATCCATCGGTAACTCGCCGGAGAAGTTGTTACTCGACAAGACGAGTGACTCCAGAAGTGGACAAGAACCGAAGAAGGGAGGAACCGTACCGTGGAAATCGTTTCCAGAGAGATCGAGTCCAGTGAGTGTATCACACGCGCCGGAGAGAAACTCAGGGATCTCGCCGGTGAATTTGTTCTCAGCCAGAGAGAGGTACTGTAGGCTTTTGAGCGGTAGCGAAGGGATTGGTCCGGCGAATTGGTTACCGGAGACGTTCAACGACTTGAGCTCTAAACAAGTAGAGATAGCGCGGGAGAAATCGCCGGTTAATTTGTTACCGGAGATGTCGAGATGTTGAAGAGCAGAGCAGTCTCCGAGGAAAGGGATCCCAGTTGAGAAATTGTTGGAAGAGACATCGAGAAACTCGAGATTTACGCAACGAGAGACATCAACGTCACCACTGATTTTGTTTCCGCTAATCGCAAAGTGCTTCAACTCTCCACACCCATCGGAGAGAACGTAACCGACGACGTTAGCTCCAGAGAGTGAATTCGAAGAAAGATCCAAAACTTCCAAGCTGTTTAGCTTCAACCCACCTGAAACTTTCCCGGGGAAATCGAGTGTGTTTGAGGAGACGTTGAGGTATTTTAGACCGGAGCAAGCACCAAGGCTTGTTAGAGTCGTTACAGGACCAGAAAGAGAGTTTCTTGATAGATCTAAACTGGTTAAAGAAGCAGAGCATTTGAAGGCAGTGATGGAGCCGTTGATGTGTGTGTTTGAGAGAAACAGAGACTCTAATCCAGTGAGAGACATAAGAGATGAAGCCACTGCACTGAATCCGACGTTGAGAGTCTTTGAACTGAGATCAATCGAAGTGACTTTGTCGTCTCTGCAAGTAACGCCATCGAAAGTACACGGGTTTTTGTTGGAAGACCAGTCTGGGAGAAGGTTCTTGTCAGGAAGAACGTTTTTGAAGCTTATAAGCTGATGGATTTCTCTGTATAAAGACTGAGATGGTGAGGCTTGATATGAAAGAGAGAAGAAGAAGGAGAAGAAGAAGAGAGTTGTTACAGAGAGAAAGAAGCTTGGAAAAGTCTTCATTCTCAGATTTTTTTTAGAGATAAAAGGTGTTGAAGTAGAGAAGATGAAAGGGGGGAGGGGGAATCTAGGGTTTTGGTTCCACCATTAGAGATGGGAAGTGGAAGCTTTAGAGAGAGAGAGAGAGAGATTTAGAAGAAAAGCTTAAAAGAGAGGAGAGAGAGAGAAGAGAGTCAAAAGACAGAAGCAGGAAGATGGAAGAAGGTATTTATCAAATGGTGAAGGGAAGAGTGGTCACAGCTGTGCACTCACATGCCATGTTACCTCTTCTTCTGATTATTATTATTATTATTAAAATATAGTATTAATTTTTCAATTTCGATTACAGATACAAACAAATAATACTACTTTTAATTATTGTATGTGTTAAAAAACAATTTAATTAATGCAAGAGGATACATAAATGTATAAAAATATAATAGCATCACAAAATCCTTAATCTCTAGCTTTTCTTTTAAATATAAGTTTTAAGTTAAAGAAATGAGGTATTTGTCTGTACATGCAAGGTGTTTTAATTAACGTGAGATTAGGGGATGGGATCAAGTCTTCCACAAGCTATATAATCCTACTTACCCTTTTAAAATTCGTCATAGACTTTGTTGAATTATTATTTGTATACTAGTATAATTAACCACAACTACCTGTATCTTCTCATATTTTAAAAGTACAACTCTTATCTTATTTTTGGTATGTAAAAAAACTAGCGATTTTTCAAGATAAATCGCTTTTATTTTATTTTTCTTCTTGCTTGGTTGGAGAGGGAGATCTTGATCGGTGAATTATTGCACCCTATGCACTCACTGTCACCCAATATGCAAAAACTTTTGATTCTGATATAAAGATGCCAGCAACTAACTAATTTTTGAACATTTATGGACTAATGGTTAAGTAGTTCAGTAGAAATGGAACATAGTATAAGAATCTAAATTCCCTTTTATAATGATACTCATATAAAACAAGATTTTGGGCATTGAATGTGATGGTTAGAAAAAGGAGTTCAAATTTTACTTCTAATGTTTTTAGGTAAAATTATAAATAGTTTTTACATGAAATTCACACCAACCACAAACATATCACATTAACAACACACTCGTCTCTTGTTCACTCGCACTTCTTCTGTCTGGAAGAAAAAATAAAAATAAAAGTGGAGGAGAGATTATTGTCTCTCTAGCTTTTTTACAAAAGAGAAAGAAAGAAAGAAAGAAAAAACGAGCGTACGTGTGAGCGACGATTGGGACATGAGTGTCAATTAATGGGCAGATTCCATCTCTTTTAAAATAATCATTAATTTTGTTATAACCAGACTTGTATTATCAGTTTTAGCTTAAATTATTTCCCAACTAATTAATTAATTAATTAATCTTTCTCTCTTTTACTTTTAGACTGCTTTCTTTTTCTCTCTGGTGGTTACATAGACGGATAGACCAAACTTGAGCCTTTTTCTATTATTTTTTATTTTGTTCCTCTGCCGCAGTTTTATAGATATTTCGTAATTACGTACAAAATTCTACGTGCATACATGGTTATATAACAAATAAGACAATATTATTTCTAGCCTAATCACTCAGGTATATGAAAATGATATTCCTTGTGTGATAGATACAAAAGTACAAAACTTTAGTATATTTCAATGATTAAGATGTAGTATTAATCACTCGGGTTTTAGACTTTTTAGTATTTATGTATTTTATTTTCTGTGTGTTGTTATTATAGCAAAACTCAACTGATAAAAGGTGCACTTTATACACATAGTTTTTTGGGTAATAGGAACTTGACTACTTGAGTAGTAAACTTTATAATTAAATTCGACATATGCCACTGTCACTTTAACTCTTCTAGAGAGATTGGTTTCAGGTCTCAACTTTCAACGAATACTACGCTACGCACTTAAAATTATAGAGAGAATGACATATGTGTACGTAACTATCTATTGCAACTGTTAACACTTTTTTTTTTGGAAGGATTGTATAAGTACACTGAACAAAAAAAATAACGACCTGATATAATACTATATTTGTACAATTTACAAACTGAATGGAAAAAAAAAAGTATGTTTAGTGATGTATTAATATCGTATATATATCTCATAATAGAAGATTGTATTCCTATAATGTCACCATAGTCCAGCAAAACGCCAAGAGTGCAATGATTCTATCTTCAAAAAAGGGACGAAACTGTCCTCTCTCCCCCACACTGATTTATAAGCGCTCGTGTGACAAAACGTCCAAACCGCTAACTCTTCGCGCGTCAGACACACCCGAACGTTGAAAACGGCGTCGTTGGGGTACAATGAGCCAAAACTACGACCTGTGTAACACGCGCTCATGGAGGTAGAGTGTGATTGGTGTGAATGCGTGGTCTATCTAAAATTCTTAAGTGGTGACTAACACAGACGTTCGTAAATGTTAGGGGAGGAGTGTGGGGTAGTAGTACACTGTACGAGATGGACCCCCAAACGGTCTGATGAAACCAATCCCAGCCGTTGATGTCATCTCAACGGTTCAGGATTGAACCTGGTAAATTTGCTATTTTCTTTCTTTCTACGGTGTAAATGAATCTAATGAAGAAGCAGAAAACCATATCTAACGAGTAAATCTAGAGTGACGAAGTTGCACTTCCTCCTATGCTGCAAATACCAAATCTACCCTGTGTATTATTGTTCGTGGGACCTAATAAAGGGTAAATAAGTCATTCGGTTGCTCTTCAGGAGTTATTTACCACCCTATAACATAATCCTCTCTACTTCTTTTTTTCTTTTACTTTTACTTTTTTTTTTGTTACTGACAAATTCCTGTTTTTATTTTTAACTACTGACACATGTATCTCATTCTTTTTCTTTCCTGCTATTGGTAGAGTTAAATATTTATAAAATGTCAGCTGATTATTTTTACCGAAGTATACGGGACCCACTTGACGATAATTTTCCTTAATGGGCCCTACTCCTGAATGGGCTTTCATCTCTTTCTTTCAATATATTTATTTCCAATTAAAAATAAAACAAACTAAAAAAAATGAAAAAAATAAATCAGCAAAACATAAAATGGAACAAATAATCGTATGAAAGATGATGATGCAGTGTAGTTGTGGTTCCCCACAGAGCTGAGAAACTACACGTGCTCATGTCCAGGTTGATGACGTGTCTTCATTTCACACGTTGATATGTCGTCTTTTGACCATCACCTCTCTCTTTCCCCAATTCTGGTTTTTTCTTCATTATTTTATGTATCAAACAATTTACTTTCTCATTAATTAAAATTTTATTTTATTTAATTTCATTTAAAACAATACTCCTATAATACTAGTACTAATACTTTTGAATGAGTTCTCCAAACTGTTTTTTAAGTGGTTTAGTTTTTTTTTTTCCTTAGTACTGATGCATATTTAATTTTTAAAAAATTAATTAAATTTAGTATGATCTTTGTCTTGAAATTAATTTAAAAGCCAGCTTTATTTGAGTACTTTTAATGGTTTCCAGATACTCCTGAAACGCGTGACAACTCGAAACGTCGCATATTTGTTTGTTCCTAATTATTTGAACATTTTCAGCTTTAAATTATCTTTTAATTTTGGATTTTCATCTCTTGTTTGTTTAACAAGGTTATAATATTGTTTGTAATATGAGAAGCCTGTTGAAATATTCGTATACAATACTTACATAGTTCCATTGTCAAACTAAAACGGAATTAAAATGTACTTTGTACCGATTAGTAGTAGATCACGAGCTAAACAAAATTTATTTTAAAATGGTTGATCGTAAAGTCCACAAGTTTTATATTACCATGATCTTTACATGCGCTTTCAATTCCCTTTCCCATTACAAAATATCTTTTGTAGAATAATAATTAAAATCAAATGAACTAAAAGCTAAATCCAAATAGTTGTGTGGGCGAGCTAATGAGTGGTGGTTGATTAGACAACAACAACAACAACAACAATAATAATAAGAACGAATTGCAAAGTTATGAGACAATTATGCGGCCATCTCTCTGCTCTACCTTTCCTTTCTTTTTTTTTCTCCTAGCTTTTTGCTTGTACAACAAATATTCAGTTATTGTTTTCTATAGAATTTTGAATATTTTTGTTCGGTTGTGTTAACTCCAAAATAATCATATAAGAGACTCCTAAAAAAAAAAAAAATGAAGCGATGAGAGACGATCAAGAGTTATTGAATTACTGATGACTAGTGTAGTCGTGTGGTGTCTTGCGAGATCACTTCGATTCTTCCACACATGATTAAGAATATTCAAAAAAGGTAAAAGAAAGATAATTTTGCAAGTGTATTTTCCTTCCACTATTTTTTTGTGCTCCTCGAAAGAAGAATGAGGGAATAATTACTATTAGTCATATTTTTCGAGTTTGAATAGAGCTGCATATCAAAAATGAGGGAATCATCAAAATACATTATTATTATTTACGGATATTTATAACGTATATAAATAAGAAAGAAAAAAAAAGAACAAATTGTCCACGACAAATGTGTGAGTCTATATAGTGGTAAATCATACTCCCTCTATATCAGAATAGATGATGTTGTAGGATTTTATTTTGTATCAGAATAGATGATTTTCTATATACTTTTATCAATTAATGCTAAGAAATTGCAAAGTTTAAGAATCATTAAATGAAAATTTAAGAGTTTGATGAAATATTATTGGTTAATAATTATAAAAATATATTATTAGAAAATAATAATACACTTATTGTTAAATAATAAATGTTTTTNCATGTAAAAATCTTAAAACATCATCTATTATGATAGAGAGGGAGTAGTATACAATAATGAAAATCATAACATCTTGATAATATTTGTAATGATGGTAAACAATAATAAAACATATTTTCCTAAAGTGTAATTAATCTCAATGCGTCGTATATATATATATATATATATATGTAGTTGTAGTTGGACCGAAGTATAAAAATTATTGATCAATCATTATATTGTAGTAATGAAATGGCCGTACAACCCCAAATTATGAATATCTTAACTGTTCTATGATATGATTACTTATTAACATCATAACCTTTGACCGCCATTCTTATTGTAATTAGCTGGCTTAATTATTTATTATTTTAAATCTTATATATATAGGAAAAATTAGCATCATTATGAATTTAGTGTTTTTTGTAAATTTTTACGTGAAAACGTGCTAAATGGATATCTTGTATGTTTATTGAAAATTCAAATATATTACAAAGTTATACTTTTAACCTAATTTCAAAATTATACGTGAAGTTCCAATGCAACGTAATGATGATGATCAGCACGGTCTTATAGTTCTTTAGATCAGAATCTATTTTAATTAAGTTTTTTTTTTTTAAATGAACCATTTCATTACATATATAGAACATGGGGAGTTCTGCAACTTAGCTATTTAAAATAGGAGGAATCACGTTTGTTTTGCACGTATAATCTTCCAAATCCTTATCTCTTAAGCCGGTCGTATTAATCAAAATTATGTAGTTACGCTCTATCTGCTTTTGTTCTATAATTTTTTTTTTCTTTTTTTTTTTTTTTGTTACATTGTATAAACAACAAATGTCAACAACCTACAAATAAACCCCACGAAGGACCCACGTTTGTAGGGTTAACAAGGCAGCGATGCATTAAACGAAATATATATAATATTTTAGTCGACGTATGATTAGAAAAATTAACATATTTAATTAATCATTGTATTTTTTTAGCTGGATTTATCAATTGGCCATTGCCTATTGCTATGTTAAGTTAGTTAAATAGTAGTATAAGATATATACTTCAAATTACAATTATGAAAATACGTAGAAAAAAATACTTGATGTACTTGGAAATTTAAAAGGTCTTTGTTTTTGGTCAATAGAGACCTACTACTGTATAATGGAGTGGGCGTCCTTTCAAACGAAAATGATAATAAAGTTCCAAGCTGTTTCCAGCAAAAACATCTATGATCTACCACCTAATTGTTAGGCCAGTTTAGAATTTCGTACGAAAATCATACTGTATTATAGATCCCCAAAACCGCCATGCATAGTCAACACCTGTGTACAGTAGTACTTCAGGTTCTCGAATTATTATACATTCGGAGATGTTTAGATTGAATAAAATTTCGCCGTCATAAACCAGCTTCAACTAACGTATGCATACATATTCCACGTAATGCCATCGATAACTATAGTTTTTTTTTAATATAGTAATCGATTGAGTAGTAGTTTACATCAGAACGGGATAATTCGTGTGGGCTTCCATCCAATAACGGGAATTATAATTTATAAATATAAAGTGTGGCATATTATTCTCTGTCCTTCTTTCAAAACAAACAAATCAAACGTCAAGAAATAACAGACGCACGTGCGAGAGGGGAGAGGATCCCGTTTTAGCACACCACACGTAAGCAAAAGCAAGGAAGCTGTTGTTTTCGGGCGTTAAGACTTTCCCGTTTCGGTTACCTCCCACACGCAACGACCTCTTCAACACTGAGCTTTACACGTGTGCATTCCCCCGTTTCTTTAAATAAGAGACGTCATATATTAAGAAAAGAAAAATGAAATATTTAATTTTTGAAAAATAAAACCCTTAAAACCCGGCGATCAGCGGGGGTGAGTCCATGTGCTTTGAGATTATTCATAATAGAGAGATTGATTTTATATGGGTTGATGACATTGTCAAAGTTAAGATTACGTAAAGTCCATGATATCTCCAAACATTAAATGCTATAGATATATTAGCATTCAAGTAACCAAACCATTGTTTATATAAATAATTCCCTTCATTTTTGAATGCAGATATTTCTTTTAGTACTGACTGTATGATAAAAATAAAAAGAAACCTCATGGACCCAGAGAATAAATATTTTTACGTTACAAATACAAATACCTACAAAAGTTGATATTGCAGGTGACAGTAATAAATCATAAAAGGACAAAATTTTATAAAACTGAGATTTTATTATCAGTCGTATGGGTGGATGATGATGTTTCTTTTATGAAGGCAAAAAACAAAGTTGCAAAATGCCAAGGCCAAAAAGAAAAGATTAACCAAAATATAAATAGTGCAGAAAAACCCAAAAAAAAAAAAAGGCTCTGTAAAATTATAGTTCAGTAGATTAAATAATTTAAACACTTTGATTTTTTTTGTTTATAAAATATCCCATTTGATACTCTCTACCTGTTTTGTATCTGAGTTTCTTGTTTTTGTTTCTATGTCAATGCGATCATTTCTCTCTTTATTTCTTTCTTCTACTACACCTTCTCATCAGATTCGGTTGTTTCAGATAGTTTCTGTGACTTGGTTATGGGAATAGAGAGGCTACGACGCTCTTTACCGCCCGGTTTAGAAGATGCATTACCGTACCAGATCATACCAAGGATGGCAATGAGCATTCCAAGTACTACTTGTATGTTTAAACCTTCCTTGCCGAAGAAAGTGAATCCCAAAACCAAAACCAGAATTGTCTTCATGTGACCAAGTACTTGGAAAGACACCGCCGTGAATCTTCCGATACAGATGAATTGGCTGAGATTGGTCCCCACCGCGATACTGCACGAAAGTATCAAGAAGAACTGCCCCCCAAAAATAAAACAGGGTTAGATAAATTAAGCTTAGGTAAGAAGACAAATCAAACAGAGTATAATAATTAAGAGCCTACAACTGGTTGGTTATCATCAGTTCTTGAAAATTGAACAAAATGCAAACTTGGTATGACTACTACAGTACCACTATGTTCCAACCACCTCATCTCTCTGTTTTGGATCATAGAAGACTTTTTATAAAGAAAGAGAGGAGAAACTTTACCAGAGAAACAAATGAAAAGTTGAATGCATCCACTCTCTGGTTAGTTAGCCAGTAGTCTAGAAATGGTCCGACCAACAACAATGATGCAGCTTGTACTGGAGCAGTATGTGNTAACTGGTTGGTTATCATCAGTTGTTGAAAACTGAACAAAATGCAAACTGGTATGACTACTAGTACTGCACTATGTTCCAACCAACTCATCACTCTGTTTTGGATCATAAGAGACTTTAACTTATGCAAAATGGTATGAATACTACAGTACCACTATGTTCCAACCACCTCATCATCACTATGTTTTGGATCATAAGAGACTTTAACTTTATAAAGAAAGAGAGGAGAAACTTTACCAGAGAAACAAATGAAAAGTTGAATGCATCTACTCTCTGGTTAGTTAACCAGTAGTCTAGAAATGGTCCGACCAACAACAATGATGCAGCTTGTACTGGAGCAGTATGTGCCAGTAAATTGAAAGAACCGAGCGAATATTTCCGCTGTAGATAATGTACATACTGCCAATAAAAAAAAAAAAAAAAAATGAAGTAACAATTATTAGACTTGAGATTTCAATTTCGGGTTTACAAGCTAAATCTGATCATAAACAACATATGTGTGGGATGAGGATCAGAATTGCAAGGGTGGATTTGACCAAGATCTTGAGTCATAGGACTTACGTATTGCTGAAGGGCGGTGCTCCAGACAGCAATAGCGGCAGCGAGAAAGCCGTTGAAATTAACACTAACATCGGTGACAGTACAGACGGCAACACCAGCAAGAACTAACAAAATGCTGAGCTTTGTATCTCTAGAATACCTGACATTGTCAAGAACAACTTCAAGAAGACAAGAAACCGGGATCATACTCAGCTTCGCAATCTGCCAAAAAATCCCCACCCTACAGTCAGTCATCTTCCGGAAACAGAAAAAAAAAAACTAAAGAAAGGAAACACGCAATAGAGAGAGGACAGACCTGGTAGAAACCAACAGAATTCCACATGAGACTAACGTTCATGCCAACGATAGAGAAGTTAGCGAACAAAACGAATTTGAAAAGATCAGGCCAAGGAAGCTGAGAAGGTTGGATATAACCAAGCCATGTCAAGAAAGTGGTCAACAATGTGGTTGTTCCGAAATGCAAACCGGTTAATGTAGTAGCTGTTTGTTGTAAAAAGAGATTTAGAAAAACAGATCAGATCAGTGTTGTGTTGGAAACAAGTCAACAACAGCGTTGACTATATGGGGAAGAAGAAGAAGAATGAAGAAGAAGACTGACCGAAACTAAAACCATAAGTAGCCATTAAAGCTTTGTTAACGAGGATGATTCCAACGGAAGTAACAACATTGAATAGCCATGATGCAATGTCTAATGCCGCTTTTTGATCCGTCTTGCTTGTTGCTGTCATCTTTTTATATTGTTTATGTTCAATCTCCAGATCTCTGTAGATTTCAATCTTCTTCAAATTAGAGCTAGCTAAAACAAACTCATCGAGTAAATAACAATAGATCTTAATGATCAATCCAGGGCAATCGGAAAAAAAGAGGAAACCGAACTTTTTAAGCTGTTTCTGGATCGAGCTTCCACGATCTTAAAAAAAAATGGTTTAGATCCAGAAGAAGAAGATGGAAATCCCAAAGGAATCGATAGCTCTTACTCTAAAATTACAAATCAGATCCAATACTCTGATACGACCACATTACAATGAATTACAATCCAGGAATTTGAGAATTAGGGACACTAATAAACCAAACAAGTTTATTGGAAAAGAAGGTCTATTGAAGTAAAAACAGAGAAATGAATTTTACCAGATGACGGAGAGAAGAAGACGAGCACCACGGCGGTTACAGATACTGCCGAGGCGGCGTCTTACGGCGACGCGGACGGAGGAAGACGAAGAAGTCTACCCAAAGGACTAATTCAACATGAAATTGAAAGAGAGAAACAAACTATGGAATTTTGAGTGATATTATTTTTTTTTTTTTCTCTCTTCCGTTTTTTTATTTATAATTATTTTTAAAAAAAATTTATTTTCAGTTAGAGACTTTCCTCAGAGAGTCTCCCTTCTTGCCATTTAAAAGCGACGCCATGGTGAAGAATCTTTTTCTCTCTTTTCAAATATATAAATATTTTCCCTTAATTTCTTCAAAAACTTTCTTACAAGATTTCTTTTTTTGTTTTTGTTTTATGACTCAGTTTATTTCTTTTTGTTTAATTAGTGTGAGGGCACGACACGACTAAACTTAGATCTAACTGGGGGAATAAATTAACATGTAATTTGAATTCCTATTTCTTTTTTTTCTTTTTTTTCAATTATTGTAATGTAGTATATTTTTCTTTATTTTATGAATGTTGGATCTAACTCCTATGTTTCGTGGGCTATGTAACACTCGTCGAATATTCGTTAGAGCGTCAAAAACGTCTTTCAATATTGAGAAGAACAAAACAATACGCAAAACTTAACTCTTAACGTACGCGTTTCTGTTGAATTTTTCAAACTAAACTTTATTTTTTATAGTATTTTTAAAACTTTTTTGTTTGGTTTTTGTGTGATTTAATTTGTCAGGGTAAAACTTAACATTCATATTTTCATACCAAATTTTTCTTTGTCAAGGTTAATTTCTTAATTAATATACAGTTTCAGACGTGCTTATACATGGGCCTCTTGACGGAAAAACATGCCACATGAGTTATATGACCTTGACAGGACAGTTAACAACGTCATATCACACAACTGCCAAAAAAAACACACAAGATACATACATACACAACTTATTGTTTATAATCTAATCATTCATACAACTAGCACAACCTTCATTCTGTTTTCTCGGAAGTTATATTATTGTCTCATGGGTTGGTCGTTTATAGTTTTTTACTGTCCAAGTTGTCGGACTCGTTTTCTTCGTACTCAGCAATACCCAAAATACATCCCGAATATAAAATCGCTCGCTGGTTCCTCTATTACGTCGGGACGTCGGGTATTTAGTAAATAAAGCAATACTGTAATTATTTTGGCTATTGTAAAACATTGATACTATATGTTTTTTACTTTTAAGGAAAACATAAAAAAGAAAAGAAAGAGAGGAGAGAATCTAGAAAAGTGGTAGAGTATGGGAGATGGAAATGAGAGAGGAGTATGGAAGTGAAAAGGCGTGACCGATTTTATAATCGACAAAAGGACAAGGCAAAGGAGAAAGGGGGACAACACGATAAATAAAATAACAAGACACAGGTTCCGTTTGGTTTTAGATCCTCAACAGAACAGACTACTTTTCTTTTGAATTTTCTTTCTATATTTATTTTAAAACATATTACAATATAAAGATGTGTGACATGTCGTTATTTTAAAACATGATCCTCAAAAAAAAAAAAAAAAAAAAAAA